>NC_141064.1:30418970-30528970 GCF_041138505.1 Cibotium barometz | reverse complement strand
TGAAAAGATATAAGATACAATATTAGAAATGAACTGAAATATCTAATTATATAGTACATACCATCTTGGATTGCTTTGATCTACAAGCCCTAGTGTAGAGGGGTTAGACACAAGTCTGCACAAGGGAAAAAGTGGCAAAGGAGTGGATTTCTTCACCTACAATGTACACACAGAGGTTGTGCTTTTTGCCACTCATAAAAATACCTTATGCAAGATTACTTAAAAAGTGGATAACAACTACATTTACTCTGTTTAGACTATCCTGCAAGAGTTATAGTCAAACGAGTTGCATGTGTAACCATGTAGTGGTCTTCATTCTCACCTTCTTTTTCAGTTCCCTCTTCCACCTCTTTTACATCCCTTGTTTCTTTCATGGATTTCAAAGAAGTACCTTTTTTTGTAGACTTAGAAGATCGACGTAGATTTCTTCATGGAGGTAACCAATCATCATCTTCTTCTTCTTGCACTATTTTCCTCCTCTTCATCGTGCTTATTACTTCTTGGCTTGCTTGTCTGGTAGTAGTGCTCTTTAAGGGTTGTGCATGCTTTGGAGATTTAATTACATGTTGGGTTTCCATTAAATGTGGATCAATCCAAATACAATGACATATATAAGATAAATTAATCTTAGTAAAACTTTTAAAAAAAATAAACATAATTGTAAAGGTAACAATAGATTAAAAAACACTTACGCAATCTCTTGTTGGTCATACAATGATATAGCCTTTACTTTAATTTAATGTGGAGATATCACCATCTTCAAAGGGAAATAGAATGGATACTTCTCCCACTTCAACATCTTCAATTGACATGCCAACATACCCAAGTGCCAAAGGAATTCTATGGATGGTATCGACATTAGCGTTTACATGCAAGACGATGCCAGTACCTCCTTCATACCATTGAACGTTAAAAACACTCGTGTCCCTTTTTCGAGTTGAATAGCTACTTTCGTACCATCATTGAACATTAAAAACACCTGTGTCCCTTTTTTGAGTTGAGGAGGCACCATGTAGAAAAGAAAAAAGAGCAAGAGAAGAGAAACAAGAGAGAGAAAAGTTAGTGGACAAGTAAGAGAAGACATAGAAAAGTAAGAGATTGCTAAATAAAATAGAAAGGAAGGAGATTGGAAGAGAAAAGAAAGAGAACAAGCAAACAAAACGAACAATAATAGAGAGATCAAAAAAAGAAAGAGAATATAAGCAAAAAGAAAAAACAAAGAGATATAAATAGAGAAACAAAACAAACTTTTAGGGTAAAGAGATAAAAATAGATAAGAAAAACAAACTTTTAGGGTTTTTGTTTAAAAAAAAGAGAGAAGGAGATACGAAATCAAAAAGAGATGAGAGGAAAAGAAAAGAAAGAGAAGGAAAAATAAAAAAAACAAGTTAAGAAGAGATAGAGAGAGAAAGAGGAAGAGGAGGGGATGCATAGAGAGAGAGAGAGAGAGAGAGAGAGAGAGAGAGAGAGAGAGATTTTATTAACGTCTTCCAAAAGATCGAACTCGGCCTATGAGACAAATCAGTGTACCTGTGTGGGGTATCCTCTGTCATCCCAACAAAATGAAAAAGTACTGAACTAAAAAGCTGAATCTGGGTGTGCAATAAGTACAATGAGTGGGGGGAGAGGCGAGAGAGCGAGAGACGCAAAGGAGAGGTGAAGAATAGAGAGAGAGAGAGAGAGAGAGAGAGAGAGAGAGAGAGAGAGAGAGAGAGAGAGAGAGAGAGAGAGAGAGAGAGTCTCAACGAGGGAGGAGGGTTTAGGCTTGTGGACAATTGCTCTTAGTGAGGGGGTGACCGCCCTGGTCACTCTTCTCACTAAAAGGGCGACGTCGCCCCCTTAGTGAGGGAGGTGGAGGCTTAACCCCTTAGTGAGGGAGGTGGATTTCCCTCACTAAGGGAAATCCAGTTCGCCCTTAATGAGGGGGCTAGGTCACCCTTAGTGAGGGGGGTCAACCCATTCACTAAGGGCGACTCGATTCACCCCCTAATAATGTTAATTTTATAATTATAAATGTATTAATTAAAATATCAAGGATAAAATAATATTATTTATAATTAAAAGTATTTATATGATTTATAGATAATATTAGTTATGGTGTCATGGATGTGTAAATTTATTGTAATGACACCAATGTCATAAACCCAACCCACAATGGCACCAATGCCATAAACCCAACCACAATGGTGGGTATAAATTAGCATAGCCCTTCATGGACCAAGATGCTCAATCTAACAATGATGTATCAATGAAAGATCTACTAAAGAAATATATACACTGGTTGATCAAGATAATCAAAATCCTAATCATCACTGAACTGGCCTCCTTAAAGAGTGAAGATAATCTATAAGATTGTGGGCCAAGTAGAACCATGTAACGGTAGAGTGGACACTTGTTACATGACTTCCTAATTAACAAGTGTGATTTTTACACTAAGTTAATGCATTTAGAGGATAGTTGCATCTTAATTCAAGGTCTAACAAGGAAAATCAAACTCTTATACTAGGAAATGCAAACCATAATATGTTTATACTAGGTAATGCATCTAAATTCAAGGTCTAACAAGGAAAATGAAACTCTTATACTAGGCAATGCGAACCATAATATATTCATACATTAACCCACTCTAAATTATTGCCTCCATCTCTCTCGTATTGTATTTCTCTCCCTCCTTATTTATCCTTCTTCACTTCACTCTTCCTCACCATCATTCTCTACCTCACCAACCCTCAGCTTCTCCCTCATCCTCTATCTTTGTCGATCTCATTATGTCTTCTTCAAATGGCCCCAATTGTACTCTCAAGGATATTGGTGTTGTTTGCAAAGATTTGTGCACAAAGTCAGGTGGAGATGTGAAAGTATATCTGAAAATCATGGCATAGGCCCATAAGCTTTGGAGCAAGATCCTAGTGGATGAGCCCATTGACTCTAGACATTTATATGTCTAGAATATGAAGATTGGAAGTGCTATTGGCACTTGGCGGAGTTACGAGTACATTGTTGCCCATTGACTCTGGACATCTATATGACTGGAATATGAAGATTGGAAGTGCCATTAGCACTTGGTGGAGTTACGAGTACATTGCTGAAGAAAAGGAGGAGTCCCTTCGAGACAGGAGTTGAAGAACAAAGTAGCCCATAAAAGCACATAGTTGTAGGAACCCTTATGTAGTTATGTCAGGTTGTTTTTTGTGAATAGTATTTAAGGCTGTATTCCTTACAAGTACTTAGTTGTAGGAACCCTTATGTAGTTATGTGAGGCTGTCATGATGTCTACAATATGCAAGGATGATGTAACAACCTTTCTAGAATAAAGTCTTCTTTTAACTATAATTCGCCTTGTTATTTTTATTAATCGCCTTGTCAAATTTTAAGAATGTTGTTGTTTTTAGGAAATAGTATGTAATCCCAATGTAATTTCTTTTGGGGAATAATATTATCTTTTTCCCACAATTGGTTGCAAAATAGTATCCTTTTCAATTTTGTATCATTCATTATTTTTTATAACATGAAGTCACATGCAAAGACATCCAATGACATGTGCATGCACATAGAGACGTGCAATACTCCTGAAGTGCATGTAATGAATGGTATTCGCGTTATGAGCACCTATGTATATGAAGCACACAAATCCTTATCTAAAATAAGATTTACAAAAAAAAAAAGCACATGAGTCCTTATCTGAAATGGGATGTACAAAAAAAAAAACATACTCGCTGTTCCCCAAAAAAGTATGAAAAGATGCCTTCATTATTGGGGTGTAGGATTTTGAGGAAAAATGCCTTTATTATTGAGATTAAAAAACAAGAAAGGTGATTTATTTTTTTTGGGTGCAAAAGTAGAGCACACCTTTCCCACTACTATAAATATAGAGCTAACCTCCATAGAACTTTGTTAACCACCATTTAGCTAAGTCTTCTTAGTAGAGTCCACCACCCATAACCCTCCATATTGTTTGTGATGGCCTCATCAATTATTAGCATTGAAGTTGTTGCAAGTATCACTAGGCCACCAATGCGTGGGTCAAAAAAGACCATAGATGGTGCACAAGCATGGAAAGATCTCACATCCTTACCACTTCCTAGTAGTGTAATGATATTTCTCAAATGAAGACCAAAGTGGCTTAGTTTCCATATAGTGAGCCCATGGTTTAATTCATGATACGTCTAAGCGTCTCTTGCTTGAGGAAGTGCGAAAGGGAATGAATGTCTTTTTCTTACTTTGTGCCTTCACCCTTAGATTCAAGAGATGCCCATAGAAGTAAAGATGATGGTGTATAATAGTTATGACAAAAGAGTTATATTTGGAATTATAAGTTCTAAGTTTTTCATGAATTTTTTTAGTTTTGATCTACTTTATTGGGACTCAAACAATAGATCAAGTAGGAGTCTTTATTGGGATTCAAACAATAGATCAAGTAGGACTGCATCAAGTTTTGTAAGCAATAAAAAGTTTAGAGTTAATTTTTTTGACAAAATAGATGAAAGTATAAAAAATGAACAAGAAAACAAAATTTGTAAGCTATATATAAACACTCATTGGTAAGGTTTTTCCCAAGTTTTTAATGGTATTCACTATTTAATATAAACAAAAACAGAAAAAACAAATCTTTTCTTTTGACAAAAACACACCTTTTTGTCCTTTTGTAAACTCGTAACAATGCTAAATGAACCATGGGCAAGTTTAGCTCATCAATTGTGCTAAGCTAGTAAATAAAGAGAGGAAAGGCAACAAACCATTCCTTAGAACAGCACCATGCTCAAAGAGCCATGGGCAACTTTAACACATCAAGTGTACTAAGCTAGTAAATAAAAAGAGGAAACAATTCCCTAGAAAAACTGCACCGAAGATGTTACTCCCCACTTTGACCTAGGCCATAATGGAAATGCAATTGTTATTGGGAACTTGTTACTCATGTTAGGCCCAGCTCCAAAGCATCACCTTTGTTTTGGTTACTCCACTCTACCAATAATTTTTTCATTTTGAACTTCTATATTTGATATTTTTTACTATCCAACTTACTATTTCTATGCAACACTAAAGCATCCAAACTTTCACCCATCTTTGTGACTCTTCTCACTAGAGTAAAGGTACAAAGAATCTTATCAATATCAGATGAGACTATGATCATTGAGAAAGCCATTAAAAATGTTTATAAAACAAACTTACTTACTTGATTTTAGTTTGATTGCCAATGGAACCAAAACATCTCCATTTCTCCTTACTTGATTTTTGGATTAAAAATGTGAGAAAAATGAAATTTCTAAATGCATATGAAAAAGTCCTTAAAATTTTTTAAAGGTTCCATGGAAAATAAAGGCCAATTTTAATCTTGCAGAAGCAAAAGGTATTTTTTGGAAGCTTTGATGGGTATTTTTGCACGTTGGTGGCACTGGGTGGCACTTTCTTCAAATGATGTACAGGCTTGTTTGCATGCTTATTTGATCTTATTGAAGAAATTAGCAAACGAGATTTGCATGCATGTTACAAGATTGCCTTTACATTGCTTTGTTAATGGGTTAATGGTTTTTTTCCTTTATTTGTGTATTGGGCTTCTTGGTGGGACTGTAGAGCTTCAAGCATAGCTTCTAAGCTTGAAAGTTTGGATGCCTTCTTATGTACCTCCATGTGGTTTTCTTCAAAGGCCTTTGCTTAAGGATCTTTAAGCTCTTTGTGGGTACATCTACGCCACCGTCCCCATGCAACTCTTTGGTGCATGGTAGCCCACTTCAATAATAAGTGCTCCACAAGGCTTTTGAACATTCATGCCTTTTAAGACTTGGTCCACCTCTCTACACAACTGCTGGCATTTGTCCCCCACAAGCTCTTCCAAGTCACAAGGTAATTATGACAAAGAAATATCACAAGGTGATTGTGACAAAGAATTATCACAAGGTAATTTGAGAGAGAGAGAGAGAGAGAGAGAGAGAGAGAGAGAGAGAGAGAGAGATTTATATCTACCCATAATTGAGAGATTGTGAGAATTCTTCCATGGAATGGGTTCATCAAATAAGCAATTAAAATTGAACAACAAAAACACAAGCACATAGATCTCAAAGAGAAGCATCAAATAGATTAGGATGATTGTGTGAGTGTGTGAATAAATACATGGGCTTGGGCTTACTTAAATAGGCCTCGCATGGGAATTGCAAAGGCATCAACCTTTGGAGTATCTACATAACCCTTCATATCCCTTATCCATTATAATCACCATGTATGAATTTAAGTCCTCATAAAAAACCATCTGCACAAACTTCTACAAGTTTGGCCATTTAATCCACTTAGTCACAACACAAATTTGATTTCTTTTTTAAGTTTTTTAATGAGATTTTTTTTTTTGGGACTGTTCTTTAACTACTAAGAATTTCTTACCAAGCCATGATATGCTACTGATTTTTTAAGAGGATTAACTCACTCTGAGCGACCAAAACCGAGCAGGAAGCATCTCTGAATGAGTGCAAAAAATCTAGCAAACAAATTTGCCAATGATGATATAAAAACATACATTTTTCGTGCTAAATATAAGAAGCCAACGGAGCTCAACTTTGTCATCAAGCAAGCATCCAAAAATATAATCTTTTTAGCTTCATTGTCACCCTTGACCTATGCAAGCTAGAAACATATCTCAGTCATCGCAAGACAGAGATGTGAAGCATGTCAACAATGGAACACTACACCATCAAACAAACACACCTATCCAACACTACGAATAGAACCCTCATTCGCCTTCATATTCCTCTTGAGTCCTCATAGAATTATCATAGCTCCATATTAGCTAGAGATTCATTGCAAAAATTAAAAATTCACTGATGTGGAACACCTCAAAACAAGGTACATTCGACCTTAATACACTCTTTGCATAAGTAGTCTACCTATAATGACCAAATAATGGCCAAACAACCCAAACCCAAAATTTAATTTTTTCCAATACCACAAAGTTGGACTCATTTATCCTAATTACATATTGTCAAGGTGTAGTGTGAGACATGCATCCTAATAGGGCTTGGAATAGTTCCACCTTAGACAAAGCAACTTGATGCAAGAAGGAATGAGTCTGTGCATCTAAGTTGAGCACTTTCAGGAACACAAAGTACATGTGTTTTTGAAGGTACATAAGTAAGGTGTTTGCTCTCTTGCTTTTGAAATTCCTCATAAGTGCAACGAGGGAGCTCCAAAATTGTGACCGAATAGTTCACACCCTTGGTGCATGACCTCTGCATGTGGAAACATAAAAATGTGCAATTCATTGCACAAGACGATTGCTTCCCGAACCACTTCAGCCGAGAGATTTTTTTCTTTTTTAATTTTTTCATTGAACTCTTTAGTCAACTTCTCCCTCCATCAAACTACCTTTCTGTCTCTATATTTAGGACATACACTGTCGACTGACCTTGGAGTGGTGTGGTTCTGTCTCTCGTGATTGGAGGTTGAGCTTCCTCTCTCCAAAACAAAACCACTTGCACGAAGATCTTCAATCTCAACAATGGTGAGACTTGTCCTGATGGCAACTAGCCAAACACCATGAGCCAAACCAGGTGGCCCCAAGACCTTGGATGTATCCATAGCCCATGAGTGTATGTTGGTGGAGTTGCAAAACCATATAAAAGTCTCCACTACACCGCTGGGGTAATGACGATAACCTCAAAAACTAGGTGTAGGAACACCCTCATCTGTTGACCTCCTAGAAGGATTGATTAATTTCCCACACCTCATCTTGCTCTCTGGCAATAATCCAAAGCACGTGACCATTCTATGTGGTTTAGTTCTTCAAATAGTCCACATGGTCTTGTTGACATCTGCCTCCACAACATCCATACTAAATCGTCTTTGTGGTGCAAGTGGACCCACTAGTTGATTCACTATTACGATCATGTATGCTGGCCTCTGACAATCATTCTCAAAAAGAACAACACTGGGAGTATTTAACACTGGGTGCTTATGTCACACACTACATTGTTCCCTATGAGCACGCTACATCTCAAGAGAGTTAATGCCTGCCTCTTCCATTGTTGAATTAGCCAAATCAGCAAGATTTTTACCGGAGGTTGTGGCAATATCCCCACTACTACAGAACTTGTCTCTACAGTATTTGTTGTAACCCCATCACCCAACAACAACATTTTCATAGCAATGTCCAGGGCCACAGTGACCCCTTTTTATTTTGGAGTAGTGAAAGGATTGAATTGTGCATGCATTGCAATCTTCTCCTCCACACTTTTTTAAATTTGCCTAGGTGAACGCTCTTTGTAAGGGTTTTCATGAAAACCTAAATGAATAGCACATCTTGTGGTTGAGAAATGGTCACTAGGTATGCAATAGTATAACTATTGGACAAATCCCTATACACTTTGGCACTTGACCACAATGTTTGCAAGAGAGACTTCCATATTTAGGACTAACAATTCCTATTAAGCACATTCTTTTAAGTCTTTCTGTCCATTGTGTCAAGTTAGCACTCATCATTCTTGCCAAGTATGGGCAATCAAGATTCAAGCATCACAAATGACCACCACACCTGCTAAACCTGACGGCACCAACAAAACAATCTTAGGTGCAAGTAATGTATTCTGTCCAAACATGCCCATCGTACTTTTGATCCATACCAATCATTGTAGAACATGCTCCACAAGGAGGAAGCTCAATGGCAATATATCCATCAAATGCAATGGACAACTCATCCACTTGCAACACTTCTTCTGCGCTACACAAGGTAACATGCAAGCTACTATTCAATGACAGGCTCCCTATTAAATCCAACACACTTTGAATAGTAGTATTTTGTGCATGTCTTGCAGAACCACAATCATCTTCAAGAAAAATTGAAGCTGTTCGTGTGCCCTAATGAAAAGACGCTTTATAGAAGAAATGAACATCTGCATTAAGAACGAAACCATCTTCCTCTCTCACTACTCGGAGACACCTGGAGACAATGGCTGAAGTGTGACAAAGCATCCCTCCAACTCAAAGTGCTGAAGAATATCAGCAAGCTTAAGATAACAATATCTTGTCTCATTCATAACAATAAGCTTTTTTCCAAGCACACATCCGTAAATAGTAATATGCCTAGGTACTCAAATCCTTTAGTATGCTAGAGCAACAAGAAATCACTTATTACAAAAGATAACATTTAAAACTTGGGAGGTCATTCTTTTATTTTTAATCACCGTAGCAAACTCTGTTAATTTTTTACAATAAAGATAATGATTATCAATAGGTGCAGTAATCACTTTGGACTTTAGGGTTTATAGGTTATAGGCTTTAAAGTGCAATAAGTAATATTTCATTTATGCTCATCGATAGTCGTATCAAATATTTGATTTTTCTGTTATGATTGCCAGGCCAATGAAATCCTAGCAAAAAGCTGCTCTAATTCAGTACATGGGCTTTTAAAATCCCACAAAGTGCAAATATTTCATTAATGCTCATTCACTAAACGATCGCCCCAAATATTTGTTGTTTTGTAATGATTTTTAGAACATGTTATATCAGATCTCGATGAAAATAGGAAATCTCAACATTGGCCCATGAAGCAAAAAATCAAAGCGCTATTAAAATAATAGAAAATTATATTATCTTAGGTGTATTCAACATTACTAGTTGTGCTTGCCCTATCTTCTTCAACACCCAGTGGCTTGAGGAGGTCGCCATCATCTACTGCAAGGAGGATTGTTCATCATCGAGAGTCCATTGCTGCCTGTACAAGGAGGATTGTTCACCATTGAGAGTCCATCGCCAGGTTAGCCCATGGGGCTCACCCATTGCAATGTTTTAAATTTTTTGTGCTTTAATGAAATATTTGATTGCCTACAACCCTGCCTTTGTCCCAAGCCATGCACTAGTCTTGGCCATGGCCAAAATATATAGGAAGCCGCCCACATTGACGCGGGCTGCTTCCCATATATTTTGTCCATGGCCTTGCTTTACTGCAGGCCTTCCCCGATTACGCCATCAGCACGTTGTAGCCCACCACTTGTTAGGAAACGATTGGGAAACCAGTCATTCACAAGCTTGTCCTCTCTAGTGAAGAGGAAGGGGTTGGCTTCTGTGTCGACCATCACCACCACCTTCTGAGAGAAGAGAGACAGGTCTGGAAGACCTACACCCCCCATACTTAGCCCTCCTTTTCTCTACAAACTCAGTCATCTAGTTCCCATTTGGGAACCTGAAAAAGTCCCAAACAAAGGTAGGCCTTCCCCTCCGGCCATATATTTTGGCCATGGCCTTACTTCAAGCATGGTATGTTAAACATTTGCATTAATGCCATGGGAAAGGCCATGGCCAAAGAATATGGGAAGCAACCCACATCGATGTGGGCTGCTTCCCATATTCTTTTGCCATGGCCAAGGCCAAGGGCAAGGCTTACAACATATTCTTTTGTTCCCTAGCTTGCACTGACATCTCTTCCAACACCTCCACCATTGCCAAATGGCCACATCCTTCTTTAATAACACTGCACCCACCTTCCTCAAAATCCACCCAAAAGACTCAAATAAAGCAATTATCTTTAAGAATGATTTATTGCAATCTTTCAGCAAAAGGATCAAGGGAGAACCTACACCAACTATACAAGGATTGGGACAAGGTTTTTCTTCACATCTTTGTGCTTTCAAGGTCACAGTGGTTCAAGATTAGTTTTGGTGTCTTTATGCCTTGGGCCATAGCTATTATGTTTTGGCCATGGCCAAGGCATGGTTGTGGACCTTGGCCATAACTTGGCCTTATCCATGGCCAAAGAAGATGGGAAGTAGCCCGTGTCGAACTGCTTTTCCCATCTTCAAGGCATGGCCAAGGCAGTAGTTTGATGTGCACCTTTTGAGGATTTAGGTAAAGGTACCTTGTAAGGATGGCTTTCGGTTGTTGAGAGTGATGCAGTATTGGGGTATTGGTGATTTGCTACTAAAGTTTCTCCCCAACTTTACCTCCTCTGCTACCTCAATACATCAGTGCACACTTTGCCTAGGGCATGGAGTTGACAAGGAGGTGACTGAGGGTGTTAGTATTTCACACTTAGCCTTGGCCATGGCCATGGCCAAGGTAGTACTTACATTTTTGCCCTTGAAGTCCCAAGGGGACTTTAAGTTCATTCTTGGCCATGGCCAAGGTAGTACTTACATTTTTGCCCTTGAAGTTCCAAGGGGACTTTAAGTTCATTCTTTTTCTCATGAAGGTCATTTACCTTTAAAAGCTAACTACAACTACAAATAGAACAACGTTGGAGAGGATTTCATTGGCTTGGAAGGGATTGTGAGTTGCTTTTAAGCATCTTGATGCAATGGTGGCTTATGTGTTACTGTTTTGTGACCATTGGCGGGAGTAACTCTTGTTTATGGACATTTTCTTTTGGTCTTTAAATGACTACCTATCAAAAGAGTGACCTTTAAATGATGTCAGCAGTATTTCTTCACTCACTCCAATGATGCAACATTGCTAAAATGCCATATGTGATCATATTCATGGTGATGAATTATTTTATTGTTTCTTTTCTCTCTCTCAATGAAGCAACATTGATAAATTATTTTATTAGGTGATGACAACCATGTTTTGTCATGATATGTTGTTATGTATCAAGTCTCTTTTAAGTTCTTCTGTATAACAGCTTGATGTTATGTCTTGGCTATTTTGATACAACTGATGGGATACATGTTCTCCATGCATGATTGTTTGATATTTTTATTTTTTGTTCATAGAATGGAGAGAAAAACTGTAAACTCATCAAAGAGTGGGGAAACAAAAAAAAAGGCAAGAAGAAGAGTAATCAAGTTTTTCTCCAGGAACGTAACAAAGATATTGCAGAGAAAGTTAGTCCTCCTCGGATTGCCAAGTTGAATGAGGCTGATGGATATGGAAGTGGGATGGATGAAGCAGGAGAGGAAGAGTAGGTTGATGAGACTCAAATTGAAATGGAGGCTTTCCTACAAATCGTGCCATATGTATCCATGTGAATGAGCCATGTGCTAGTGGGGAAGGGGACATTCATGGTGAGAACATCAAAAGGAGAATAAAGATTATGAGCTCTATAGTCTACCCACCTATCCCTTTATGTCGCTTGATTCCACATGCTAAAGTCCATGGACTCCAAGAAGATGTTTTTGCTCTTAAGGAAGCCTTTCAACATGAGGGTTACATCATGGAGGAGAAGGGGCTTTTTATAGTATCCTTATGTACATCACACGAGGAGGAGAGCATGATCATTGAAGACATTGAGCAGAGTTGGGATGAGCACTGGAGGGCTATCAATGTAGATTTTGAGAATGACATTATGCAAAGCGACAAGCCAAAAATCTTAGATGGACACATGTTTTATGTCTGGCAGAGGGAAATCATAGGACGGTAGCATCGTCATCAATCATAATAACAGAGAAGTTCTCTAACACAAAGAGCTGGCATGTGAGAGTGTTTTGCACAATCATTGATCCTAGGAAGGTTAGTGAGATTACATTGTTAACAGGACTTCAAAGAATGAATATGTAAAGTGTTTTGTGTTTCTTAATATTTTTAGAGTGTGATCTATTTTCGGGTTGATTATTAAAATTTAACCTTCTCATTCTGTTTTTATTGTGTAGTCTCTCGACGGATACCCTTGTGGTGCCCCTTAGAGACGAGATTGTTAACACTCCAAATATTTACACGGCTAACTCTCAAGATTATTTGAGAGAGCTTCCAGATTTGGATGTGAAGACAATAGATTCGAGAAACACTAAAAGAATCAAGCCATGGTTCCCCTTGACACGGGGTTACCTTGGAAAGCTTGTGTGTAATGTAGGTTTACAATGTGCATGTTGGATTGCTAGTGTATGGATTGTATTGTGCTTTCTTTTGAGTGCGTGCGTTTGGTTAATGTAGGTGCAATATCAAAATGCATTAGATAAGGAGCTTGGTACTTTCAAAGGTCAAGTTTCCAATGAGGAGTTTGCTAAGTTAGAGAAGAAAGAAAGTGAAAACCTCACTAGAAAGTACTCAGATAGAATAGGCAAGGTATATTTTTGGTGCATTCTTTGGCTTCTACCTTGCATGCATGTCTTGAAAGTCATTGTCACCCTAGAGTTGAAGATTGCTTCAGCTTTGATGGGGTGATGAATGGAAGAAGGTAGTACTCTCTTTAAAATGGAGCAAGGATATTCTTATTTTGTTGGAGAAGCTTGATTTACTAGGATTGTGTGATGTGAGCACGGATGTGAGGTTATGAAGCGAACAAGACTACAAAAGCTATGTTTGGGTGACCACGAGTAAAGAATGTGAACTTCCAACTTCATTGGCTTTGTGGGTGGTTTCTTTTAATGATTTATCATTGCATATGGGATTGATGTGTTTTGGTGTGCTGTCCTGAGAGGTGACTCTCAAGAGGAAAAAATCCAAAAACGTTCTCTATAGATTTTAGCGAACTATGTGTCCATCCTAGAGGGCATTAAGTTGCCACTAATTATACATTCGAGGATTACTATGAGGAAGTGAAGATAGAAGCACAGAGATACATGTTCCCATTGGTGAGAAAGACTAAGGTCCATTCAAGAGACAAAGAGGTGAAGGCTCTGAAGAAAGTGGATATAGTGTAGATTTGCACAGCGTCTAGTGTTCAGGTACATTTAACCTCACCTCTCCCTTTGGAGCTCGCTTTGCATGACTTTATATATTGGTTGTGTTTTGGTTGAGTTTTGCATACAACCTGACTTTGCATTGTTTTTTCAAAAGATATTTACTCTGTTTGAAGGAGAGTTGTCTTTTGGGTGGTTTGCTTGTCTCGGGCAAGGTAGTGGATCTCTACGGCTAATGTGGAAACCACCATGTACCCCCAAAATTTCTATTCGCACAGCCATTGGGAGTTGGATAATTGTCCATGGTTATTGGACATGGAGAAAGGCCACATCCTAGAATGAGAGAGAGAGAGAGAGAGAGGCCTTCAAGATGCATTCTATGATGAAAAAGGATGCATCGGCCCCCATTGCCAACATTGTTCGTTGAGCAATTTGTGAAACTTAATGTGAAGTATGTTATTTGTTCTTCCTAATTTTGTCTAGGTGCTTGCAGGTGAAACAAAAAGAAAGCAGGCAATGTTGTTGAGCCATATCTAGACCACATTGATGATGAGTTATCTGCTAATGAGAATGATTTGGCTCCTACTAGTGAGTGGGTGACTTCCTACACTTATAATTAAAGGATGCATTGGATGATCCCCCACCATTGTCATCATAGTTCATTGAGCAATTTGTGAAAACTTAATGTGAAGTATGTTATTTGTTCTTCCTAATTTTGTTGAAAGCGGGTAGCGTTGTTGAGCCGTATCTGTACCACATTGATGATGACTTGTCTACTAATGAGAATGATTTGGCTCGTAGTAATGAGTGGGTGGCTTCCTGCACTCATAATTGTTGTGAACATTGCATCGTGGTGTTTGTGTGATGGTTTTTTGTTATTTTGTGCTCTTGTATAGAGTCTCTTTCTTCGTCTACATCTACTTTGAAGCTTCGACACACTATATGCTTTGAATGTGTCTCTCCATGCATGGCGGTTCATGGGACTACATTGTGATTGGCAAGGCTTTTGCTAGTGGTCAGAGAGACCCAGTGTACACATGCAGTTATGAATTCTACACAAAGAATAACCCTATGAGTGGTGTGCACACTAGGAAAGGAAAGTAGGTGACATGGGTGGCAGACTTTATTATGTTAGACCTACCATTTGGAGGGAATCTCCACGGAAGTGTACAGAGGCCTCCATGGGATATGTTCATGGAGGACCATTTTCATTTATAGTCTATCTTTGGCGGGCTAATTCTCTTTCCGATAGTGGTTGGTGGTGGTGGTGTCCTACATGGCACGTTAGAGCTTTCCTTGAACTCAATTTCCTGTTCACCAATTATTTGTTGTAGGTTCCAACTTGATCATGAAGTTTATGCAAGGGATTCTTTGGGGTGGATTGAGCGCTACTCCAGAGTATATGACATGGAGGTTTGGCGATGGATTGTTATCTTTCTTTCATCAATTCGCATACGGGTACATTGAATAGGAGGACAGCATGGCAGAGGTAATGTGACACTCTTTTAATGCCCTATGGTAATTGTGTCACGGTCTCTATGGTGTTATGCAACTGGATTCTATTGTGTGGTTGTGTTTATATATGTGCTTCTTATGAAAATGTAGTTTCGGACTTCTATGATGTCCCTTGCTCGTCTCGCAAAAGAGGGATGTTTGCACCCACTTTCACTTCAGCAACAAGCAAACCATTATTTGAGGCATTGTGAATGGGATGTGTTTTGCATTACCTACTACTGGTGGTGAGTGAGAGCACTATTAGTAGTGGAGGATTGGAGCTTTGAGACGGGCTAGAGATGAGCCATACAATTCTACCATGTTTTGTGGAGCTACTTTTCCATCCACCAGGTATTATCTTGGAGATGGGGTGCGGCACACGGCGCCTATTCTAAATGCAGGCCTCCGTTCACCGGGGAGATTATGTGTTTCATTGGACATAGATGATGGCATTATCTTTGGCTATGTAGAGCCGTACTTGCGCAGCTACATGTGTGTAAGCTCATCTATGAGGATGAGAGCAGAAGGATGAGATCGATTCTTGTCCAGGGGTGAACCCCTATGATGACTAGTGAGTTTTGACAGTCCCTCTTGGACTTCTTTTGGTCCTTTTTTTCTATATTTGGGGTGGAGCTTTTCCACCTACACTGACATTCTCATTGGTCCTTTTTTTGGCTTTGTCTCTATCATATGGAGTGTTTCTTGTTCACTATTTGTGACAATGGATGACTATTTCTATCTGTGTTCTAGGTATTTGGCTTGTCCTTTGGCACTAGTAGTTTGGACACTGGCACTAGTTGTTTTATCTAAATTAGTGGTGTCCTTTTTGTGACTCTCTTTTTGGTTATTCTGTTGAATTGGAATTAACAAATATACCCTAAACCCTTTGGGATTCAATGCAAGCTGCTTCGCATTGTTGACACGTGTGCTTTTGTTGTCATTGTAGTGTATTGCCCTCTTACATGGAGGCTACAGCTCAAAGAATGGTTGCTGACAAAAGAAGTACAAAAGGATGTCATGAGCACATTATCATGCATTGTGCTTTTATGTGGATGATGAGTGTGAGGAGGGTTAGATAGCGTGCTAACAACCATCCTCTCAAATGAATACTCTTGCTCTCTTTAATTATCCAGTCCCATGTTTCTTCAATGTCATTGTTGTCATCACATGTACAATTTGAATTCCATTTGGTTTTTGTTTGGTTCATGGCTCTCACATGTATTGATAGATTGTCAAGATGAATCGATGCTTGAAAACCACATGGTTGTAGGGTGAGGAAGCGTTGGTTTTTTAATAATATGTTAATTTCTTAATAATCATATGTTAATGGATTTGATTTATGGTTTTTTATTATATTGGATATCCATACAAAGTTGTGTTCATTCTTTTGGCCTCTCATTTAACTATTGATGATCCACCATATAAAGTCACAATGTGCCTCTACTCATTTACGTACAAGCTCCATACTGAACTAGGCAAGCAAAAGGACACTCCTTTTTATCCTATTATTTGTCTAATAATGAATAAGGTTAGCAAAGGTCAACAATTTACACATATCAACCATACCATTCCCTTGGCTCATCTTTTTAGTCTTATGATTCAGTTTGTTCTTATGTTTGACACTTCACGTTCACTACATACACCGACAATCAATGCCAAAATATTATAAGAGAAAGTATGATGCATTGGACAATGCGAGCATTAGAAGTCCCCGGCTAGAGTGTTGAGAGCTCTCATGATATGCAACATGGAAGGTCCAAGGTAGAGTGTTGAGAGCAATGATGATACTCAACAACATGGAAGGTCCAAGGTAGAGTGTTGAGAGTGCTGATGGTACTTAACATGGAAGGTCTAAGGCTAGAGTATTAAGAGCTCTAGTGATACTCAACATGCATCACCATTATAGTTCCACACAGTTCCCTAAGAGGAAGACATTTCAAAAGGATAGACTCCTTGAACCCTAACCACTAACAAAGGATTATCATGTAGATGTAGGCTTCGGTGTGGACTCTTGGGCTTTCTAGTTATTAAGGGTGATTAATCTTGTTCAAAAGGCAAAAAGATTAGAAAATGTGTTAATTGGGGTCTAAATTGATCATATGAGTAGTCGAAATTGATGTTTTTGAGTGTTTGGAGAGCATCTAGATGCATCAAAACACCTAATCACATCAAATTTTTCATCAATTGAAAAAAATTTGACTCTCTTTATTTAATTTTGCCTTAAAAGACGAGACCATAATTAAGAGTCTAATTAATCTCCTATTTTAGATTAATTTACACATTTGTTGATGCATAAAGATTAGCATTCCCTTGCTATATCCAATGCTCAATTGTGTGAATTAATTAGGGATTAGGGGTTAATTAGAGTCCTTGATTAGTATAAAAGAGAGAAAGATTAGTGAAAAAATTAATCTTAAATTAATTCTTAATCACTTTTTTACATAACTCATTAAGGGTAATGAGCATTCAATGAGTAGATGCTCATGAGTTGTCAATTTGTCCATTTAGGGGTCATTTATGAAGGGTGTAAGGGGTGTCATTAAAAGATTCCAAACAGAAACAGCCCAAAGGGTAGAAACTGCTCAAGAAGCAGTTAATCGAACACTCTAGTGTTTTTATTGTCATGAACCTCACAAGGTGGTAGACTGCACAGTTTGGAATACTTCCATGCCCACCCCGTGCGACTAATGTGTGAACACTGTAGCATTGAACACATGTTCCAAGATTGCCCAAGACGACGAGTTGCGTCAATGCAACTCATCTCACAAAATACAACTCTTAACATCTTACGTGTATAAAATGGGCAATTGGCCACGGTACCTTTGAATGTGCTTACACGCTTACAAACCAAGGCACAAGAAATAGTCAAAAAGAATGTAAAAGACAATACCTCAACATGGGTATAAGAACATGCTTTAAAGCAGAACCCCAAAAGAAAAAGTAAAACCTTCTAAAACCAAGAAAAACAAAGGACAACAAACTATCGAAACCAAGGTCGAATTAAAAGACAGGGAAAAAGGAGTCTGTAGAGGACATAAAGCCAAAAGGGGATAAAATCCCAAAAGAGCCAAAAGCTATACAGGATGCAGAAGCATCCACATCAAAAGCCACCACATAAACCACAAAACCCATATGTGCGACACATGATACAAAAGCCCAAAAGAAAATGTGATCTTGTCACATGAGTAAACATAATGAAAAACTGACAATCCAAAGAAAGTCAAGAAATGAACCAACTTCTAGTACGTCACTAAGTAAAGATGAAATAAGTTCTTACTCTTCACTCAATGCACCACATAGACCAATCAAAAAACTAGAACCCACCCAACCACCCCAAATGGATAATAATGATCACATGACATATGTGGAATGCAAAATGCAAGCTAGGAGAGCATCCTTAGCTTGGTTGAATGTCTTTCAGGGTCACCTAAAGTTTAACAAAAATGGAGGCCCAAGCAACAATAAGCAAATCACTCAACCACTCTCGTGTATTCCCCACCAACACAAGAGCTGGTGTGTTCAAGCAAACAATCAGCAGTCTTACCTACTACTACTGCCTCGATAACATTTGAGCAACAAATTTAAGAATCAATACCCACATCAACAGAGACTTATGAGCACATCAAGGACAAAATAACAATGCTCTTACCACCCCTCTGGATGTGAGAAATAAGTGCACAAGAAGCTGTTGCTCACAAGTCATGACCTAGCTGACCTATAAAATCAATTAAAATCAAAAAACTATCGAGGTCATTACCTGCAACTTCACGAGGTCAAAACCTGCAATCCCGTGGAATTCCAGTTCACGGCCTGAACTTTCATAGAATTCCATTTCACGGCCTACAAATTCATGGAATTAAATTTCACGAAACTACAATTCACAAAATTCTATCTCACAGAATTACACTTCACGAAATTCCATCTCATCGCCTGCACTTTCACGGGATTAACTTTCACGGGATTAGATTGGGCCATCTCACGGAATATCCCTTCACGGCTTAAAAAAAACCTGCAATGGTTCCTCTCACGAATTATTGTCTCATGGCTTAAGAACCTGCACTTTAACGATTTAAGCCCCATCACAACTTAAGCCATCTCACACATTAACCCTTTCCAATGATCTTCAATAGCCATTGTACATTTGTTAAGCTTATTGCTTACTATTCTTTTGGCTAAATGAATGTAACAGCTGCTCCATGAGTACATATCCATACTCATGCACTGGAGAACATTTGCACCAAAGCCTCACCATTGACAACTTCCAAGTACATCCCTAGATAGGGGGGGCCATGGTGGGCAGAAGCCTGGTCAATGGTACAACCCATCGCCTGGAATTTTCGTTCAAATTACAAACCTCTCCAAACGACGCTACCCTCTCACAAATCAATGATCTATCTATATTAGCCTCGCAAGTTGACATAATTCTTTCAATCCTCCTCGCCAACTAGTGGCTAATTTAACACAAAGCAATTCAATAAGAGTTTATATGACTCAATTTTTGTACTTCATTGAAATCTGCTTCTAAGAGCACTTAAATATACATAAAAAGATAAAAAGCACATGAGCAGAAGATGACAAGAATAAGTCCTACTCAACAACATTTGACAAGAATCCTGCCAAAGCCAATTACTTCAAATGATGAATGTCCCTTTGATGAATCAAATGAGAAATTGAGAATCACCATTTCGTTCTAATAATTAAGTCTATGTTCCTCCGGATCCTTTCCTCTCTTCTCTCCCATTATTAATTTCTCTTAGCATCCCCACTAGCACAAATCACATGTAATATTGCTTATGATTACTAAAAACAAGTGAGCAAAAAGCCCAAAAAAAAACATGCTCACACAAATATGCAATCTTTCACAAAAAACCCCACCCCCACCTCGTTAGGAATTCCCAATAAACCACTAACCTTTTTATTCACTAACTAGCATTCTTTTTCCTTTCAGAGGACCAAATACCATTGAGCGTCACTCAACATCAAAGCCATCGACAAAGCTTGTTCATTCTCCCCACACAAAGGTCTTCAAAATGCAATCACAAGGACACAATCGCCATCAGGAAGGGAGGGTTATTAACCCAATTCTAGGGTTAACAAGATCTACCACCATTATCTTACATCAAGGAGTCATGATAGATACACCAAAGGGTCATACATTCAAAATAGGAAGCAATAGTGTCCAAAGCTACAACTTGGACAAGCGCCCGTAATGGTGTGACGGAGTATTATGGCAATTCCCGCTTCAAGAGCGTGTGGTAGCAAGTTAGGATAAATTCCCAAGTGATGTACTTCATGGATATATTATGAGAGTAGTCATTGTAATAGCATTAGGCCTCTTATGAGCCTAAAGTGCCCGGCCGGCCACAGTTTAAGTGAGTGTGAACACTTATAGCCATGTATATACGTGAATTTCTCTCATAATACAACATACTCTCCCATTGCGCAATTGAGTCTTGCTCTTGCTAATCCTCTTGCTAGTATCTCTCCCTAATGCATGCTATTGAGTGTGTGTGAGTGAAGTGAGGTGAGGTGAGAGGAGAGATGAGTACCCGCAGTGCAACGCGATGGTGTGACAACGCTCATGGGAGGTGCGGTGTAATTACTTCTCAAGGAGTTGTAGAGCTTGGAGACCTCAAGGGTTACGAGCTCAGCCATTAGAAAGATCCTCACCACAGTTGCGGTTCACCAGGTTCTTTTTGGATGTGATTCAAAAGAAGGGTTAGGGTGAGCCATAACAAGGGTTGAGAAATTTACCTCATAAACATAACAAGGGTTGAGAAATTTACCTCATAAACATGTTTGTTGGAGTGGCAGTTGATGTCAACATGTTTGTCGGAGTGGCAGTTGATGTCAACATTGCTTTGCAGTGTGTTTTCGTCAATGCTACCGTTGATTGTTTGCGGCTTGCCTTTTTGCTTTTTTTACCATCTTCATCCCAATTTTACTTGCTTTTCGTCACTTGTGGGTTTCCCCCTTCTTCTTTTACCTGTCAACTTTAGTTTTATTCGCGGTTTTTTTTTGTTCTCTCCACCTTCCTCTCCTTCTCCATCTTTTTCTTGTCGCTAGCTTTATTTTTCTTCCCGATTTTTCTTTTGTTCTCTCCACCTTCCTTTCACTCTCTCTCTCTCTCTCTCTCTCTCTCTCTCTCTCTCTCTCTCTCTCTCTCTCTCTCTCTCTTAATTCCTACCCAAATTTCCAAAAGTCCATGAGACCAACATGGCAGTGCCTAGGATTTACACTCCATAAGGCTTGTGAGGGTAGTGCCAAATAGAGATGAGAGTCGATCTACACAGTAGATTGGCTACATGGTCTGTGTTGTCGAAGACAGGGGGAGGATAGGGCATGCCTTGTAAGTTCTGTTTGCCGAGTGGGGCCCTATTGTTGCTGTTACAATTTATGGTACCTCATACAAGATGCTAATTAGACTAATGACACACTAAGCACACACTAATAATATATGATTAGCTTAATCCTAAGGTGTATGATGCCTAAGCAGGATCATGATGAGAGTATGTGAAGCAAAGTGATGATCACAAGCTAATTAGGTTGCAAGATAGATTAACTTGCACTCATAGAGAAGCTTGAGATGTGCTTATACTTCCATTGCTTGAGAATGACCCCTTTTATATGGGTAGAGTACATCTTTTCTTGGTCCATGCATGTGGGGTAATCCACTTTTGCCATATGGCTTCATCCTCACCTACTCGTTCCTCGCCTCTACATGTGCTCTATGGCACCACACTTCTCAACACCCCCCCCCTTGGTGCCATATCTTTGGGCTACTCAAGGTGGTCGGATGTGCGTTACAACACTCATTACCCCCCCCCCCCTCAGTGCTCAACTCAGGTGGTCAAGTAGATACACACAACAAACAAGATGAAATAATAAGATGGGTGTCTACTCATATGGTGACCCCTCATTTACAACAGATGACTAGGGTTGTGGTGGTGTTTGCCTCCTTGCTCTTTAGAAGAGCTGATCTATAGGGATCTCTTTGTACTTAGTGGTAGTCCCATAAATTTGCCTTCGCTTTTATTTAATCTGCAATATTCTTCTTTATGCCCAAACTCGTTCAACTTTGTCTTTGAACCTGCATTCGTTTTGAAACTATTCTTTTCTACCACAATTGTGACACTTTAAATTGCTTTTGTTGAGCAATGAATGCTCAAGAGTGTTGGGATTGCTTGTTTTTAATTCTCTATCCTTCTCCAAAAGGGAGGAGACACATCCATCAAATGTTGTCTCTGTTATATTCTTCAAGGTTATGACAAGTGCATTATATTCCTTTGGCGTGCTTTTTAAGATTATTGCAACTGCATCTTTATCTCCAATCTTCTTAGAATCTATGCCATCTAATTGGGTCATGATGCTTTTCATTTTACTGACAAACTGAGCCAAAGATTCATTAAAGTTCATTTCTAGACCATAGAACTAAATCTTTAAGTGAATTTCCTGGTTCTTTGCCTTAGCTCCAAACACAAGATTCAATGTATCCCATGCATCCTTTGCATGCTCCTTAGAGTCAATGTGATTCATTTCACATAATAACAAAGGCGATTGTCACATAAGTCTAGGCGAATCTACAGCTCCAAGCTCTCACGCCAATTCATCGTCGCGCGCTAGTTAGCCACATTTCACACAACAGAGGCAATTGTCATTTCGATTCATTCAGGTAATGTACAAGGAATTAGTGTAAACCCTTTAGGAGCTTCTTAGAAATACAAAGAGGAGCCTACACTTCAGATTTGGTAGCATTTCATCCACCGAGCTAGCCACAACAACCGAATTACCATTCGCCTGATTTTTGTCATTTTTTGGGTTTTTTTGGTTTTTTGAGCTGGTTTTTAATACTTGGCATACTCAATCTAATCAAGGGTAAGAGATGTATGTAAAAATCCCCATGAAATTTGGATTCCCTAAGCTCAATTGAGCCCTCCAAGTTTTTAGCTCTACTAATCATTGTATTAAGCACTAATCACTATAATAAAGAGATAATTAATAGTAATTGGGTGTAATTAGAGATAATTAATAGTAATTGGGTGTAATTAGAGATAATTAATAGTAATTGGATGTAATTAGAGATAATTACATCCAGTTGGATGTAATTAATAGTAATTAGATGTAATAAGGGATAATTACATCCAGTTGGATGTAATTAATAGTAATTAGATGTAATTAGAGATAATTACATCTAATTATCCCTAATTAGGGATAATTACATCTAATTATCTCTAATTAAGGATAATTACATCTAATTATCCCTAATTAGATATAATTAGGGATAATTAATAGTAATTGGATGTAATTAGGGATAATTATACATTAGGGCTACCATCAAGAAGCTCTAGAAGCAAAAAAATTGAAAATTGAAAGTACACGCACTATTTGCATTTCATCTTGATTAAAGCCTCCCACATTTACCAAGTTGCAAGTACACGCACTACTTGCATTTCATCTTGATTAAAAGCACCTACATTTGGCAAGTTATAGAAGAATAGACACTAGCAATTGAAGCATCATAAGATCTTTGGTAAGACCTTATCATTATGGCAATATCAACAAGCATTAGTTCACATGTGTATGTGTATGACAGAGCCGACAAATGCACGTTCCTATGTTTAACATGGAAAATTTAGAAAATATCCTCATTAAGGAAAGGGAAAAAAACATTCCTTTCATAAATGACCATAATGGTAGAAACAACTAAAATCTAGACCATCATGTGCCCCAAAATCCCACTACTGCAAGCTGGCAGAGTTATCAGACTGTACTTAGCAAAACTTAGCCAGACACCCCCCACACATATTCCCATCTCATCTGGCCACGCATGTTTACACATTTTCATGCATGTTTCTTGCCTTGTGAGTGCATATTTGCAAGCCAAACAAGGATCTAGCCATGCACATCCTGAGTTGTGCATACAAATTCCTAACTACACACACACATTTCCATGTTAATCTAAAATTGTACATGCATGTTTCTAGATGTGCACGTACCCACATGCGCATGAACATTTCAGATTATGCAAGCACGTTCCTATATAACTAGTGCACGCACGTTCCCATATCAATCTGATGTTGCACAAACACATTCCCAAATGTGCATGTACCCATATATACATGCATATTCCAAGTTGTAAACACACATTCCCAACTACACATGCACGTTCTCATGTTAATCTAAAGCTAGGCATTCACATTTCAAGATGTGCACAGACCCACATACATATACATGTTCACAATTCTATGTACATATGTTCCTAAGAATGGCCTACATACATACATTTCCACTAAAAAGCTATATAAAGTCGGGCCCTTCCTCTCATTTTTTCACCCTTCACTCTCCTATTACTAGATGAACTCTTGTTGTTGCCAATTTTTGCCAGAAATCACCCACACCTTCACCCCTTTCAATACTCTATCAATTCCTCTCACACTAACTGCTATTATGGTAGCAAAACTAGGTGCCTCAAACACACCGTCTGACATTGTTCTACTCACACCCACCAAGAAAAGCAAGTCCACCATGGTCCATAAGTTATTGGATTATTGCCACCAACTTCTCCTCCCCTCTTGGAGTGGATCTCCTCAACGAAATCCAATCAGAGATAAAGATAGAGCACAAGCTCACCTACCACACCCAAGAGTGCCACAAGGTAGCAAAGAGGCATGAGGTTATGGTGCACATGGATAGACTAGGTCTCAACACGCTGGTACTCTTTCCTTTACGGGGGTCGAAACTCATCACTTGCTTAAAGTCCATATCCTCATATGACACCCATCTATGCATAGACACCATTCGTGCCACAGGTGTTAACCTGACCCTAGCCCTCACTTTAGATGATGTCCAATAAGCCCTCCACCTGCCAAGAGAAATAGAGTTATATCAAAATCTAATGGTGCAGAAGGAATGGTCAAGGACATTACCAATAGTCCTACCAAAACAAGGATGGGGTAAAGTGGGAGGACATCTCGCTCGAGCATGGTTTACCCCCACTAGGGTAATAACTATGCTCAGCGTAGTGATAGCACTACATAGGCGGTCATTTAGACATATTATTCAAGCCCCGCCCTCGCGATGTTGGGCTGCTAGGTATACGGGGTACATGTGCTCACCCACTATCACATACTGACTCAAGATTTAGGGGGGGGGGGGCTACTTGGTTTAAGGGACTTGAATACAATGTTGTTAATCACCTCTCCCTCCTCACCTTCTTCAAAAAAATTTGTCAAGTTCAAGGGGTGAACGGGGGTCACTTGAGGTAACGGAGGTTGTGGTAGAAGGACTGGAGGTGGCAAGGGTATG
This sequence comes from Cibotium barometz, assembly GCF_041138505.1. Classification (NCBI taxonomy): domain Eukaryota; kingdom Viridiplantae; phylum Streptophyta; class Polypodiopsida; order Cyatheales; family Cibotiaceae; genus Cibotium; species Cibotium barometz. The sequence continues at coordinate 30,503,639 of NC_141064.1, read as the reverse complement.
TCGGTACCTTGAGGACACCTTGCTTGGCCACTTCATGGCCAAGTTGAGGAACAATGTGTTGTGCTGGTGTGCTGGCAAAGCCAGCGGTTGCCTCACATCAAGGCTTGCAGTAGAGGCCTGCTGGCTTGAGCAGCTCTTTGGTGGTAGCAAATTTATGTTTTGTGATTTCCCCATCTCTGGTAGTAAGCATAGTAGAGAGTTGGTCTAGGTCTCAAATGTGGACACTCTGTACTAGTGTGGTTTACTTGGTAAATTGGGCACCACACTAGTTCTCTCTTGGGATAAAGGTGAGGTTAACTGACCTGGTCATGGCCTTGACCTATTCTCCATTGTTGGGTCATTTGTTGCATCAATGCAACTACTCTACCTGTTGTCCTAAGAGGATTCCTTCCCTTTCCCTTTAGATTTTGTGCTTTTGGTTTTAAATGAAGCTTTGGAAGTGGCTTCATGCAATTCTTGGGAATGAATTCCCTTCAAATTATCTTCAAAATCCATGGCTTTTGGAGCATTGCTCAAAGGAGGTGTGTCCAAGAGCATATAGGGAATTATGCAAGTCAACATCTTCGAGTCCCTCTAGAATCACTCTTTCATTAGAGAACTTGTCCCTATCATTCCAACGAGAGTGAAGATATCTCACCTGATTGATATTGTTCTGGGTGGATTCTCCCTCCTTCTACTTCACATTATGCAACTATTCGACAGAACTCCATCAAGTTCCTTGTCTCCAATACCTGACTTTGAAGGCCTCTTTCAAGGCATCAAAGGTAGCCTTGTCCTATGTTTTTAGTGATCAGAACCATTGTCCTACTTTTCCATTGAGTGTGAGGCAAAAGACACTCACCTTTTCCACATGGTTGAATGCTTCACATATATGGTTGAACATCTCTAGATGAGGTATGGGCCTTTCCCTACATGCTTTCCATGGCATGAGGGCCTTCTAGACACTTAGTGCTTGTGTGATTTTGGTGGCATATTGAACATCATACCAACTCTTGTTTGGGGTACATATGTTGGTTAATGGACACATCCCCTACCTTGCTTAGCTTTATTTTATCTAGAAGCATAGTACTCATCCCATCTAAGATCATATCCTTAATTCATCTCCTTAAGGTTATCGTGCTTGTTTCGGCTCAACACACAACATAACTATTGAAGTGATGTTGGACTTGGCATCAGTTAAGGCAATTTGAGCATGTTGTCCTCAAAGTCGATGGAAAATTGACAATAATTATTAAGCGCTTATCCAATAGCAAATAGTCATCTATCCTTGTGTCTCTTACTCCCCTAAGAAAGGTAACAATTTCTCCTTTGTTAACCTTTTGCTAGGTTTACACCTCGAATTCAAGTTATTCAGACATGAGACATAATCGCTCATAGATTGGGGAATGATTGGGAACCTAAGAGACCACATAGTTGAATGACTTGAAGAAGAGGAGGATGAGCCATGTCACATTGAGTACTCTCCATCCATACCAAGGAAGGACATAGCCGAAAGTGCTCATGAACTAGCTGGGACGCTATTTTGAAAGCGATGAAATGAATGTCATATTACCTATCGTTTATTACAAGGGAACGATAGTCTCTACAATCTTGGATGGTGGTGTTGATATTAGCATGATCACCAAGGATTTCTTGAGACACCTGAGGAAGTTCACCACTTAGGCACAAGTCTCTTGGTCAATATTGCTGATGAGAACATAGCTAAACCATTAGGTATCTTTCAAGATGCAAAGAGTAATCTACCTTTGGGCTAAGTTTCCACCACTATGATCTTCAAAAAGCCTTACATGAGAGACACAACTGGTTCACAATTGGGAAACTAATCATCACATTAATATATGTGAAGGCCCATAACAATATGCCTAAAAATAGAAAGACTCATTCCATGGGTCGAGGCATTCTCACCAATGATCATGACACGTAACCATTAACACAGATTGCTTCAATCACAATATGTACATAGCATGCAACACACAAGCTCACAACACTTTGAGTGATATCTGTAGAGCTTGTAATAAGATGTTAGATGGTGAAGATGAGTACCCAAAAATATGAGCCTCTCCCAAAGACTAACCACTCCAACAACTGGATTCACGTTCTGGCAAACCGTGGACACCCTTAGGACAAGGTTTGTATGAGTGGACGATGTCAAAATCACATCCATGTTCATGCTAGAGGCATTTGAACAGAACCATCAGTGGAAGCTGATCACCTTGAGTTACAATTTCCCTAGAGAGGCCACCTAGTTATGTGGCCAGCCTTGGTTGACACCAGTCACAATATTTTGTCTTGGGAAACATGGAACTTGATCACCTTGAGCTATAGTTTCCCCATAGATACCACCTAGACTAAGGACATTTTGTCTTAGGAAACATGGACCTTATTAGGCCACCCACCCACCCCTCATTAGGATTTTGAAACAAAATGAGGAGTGGAACCTATTGGCCTTGAGCTAGAGTTTCCCTAGAAAGACCACCTAGCTGCCTTGCTAGCCTTAGTTGACATCGGGGCTAGTCACAACATTTTGACTAGGGAAACATGGACCCCATTAGAGACCCACCCCTCACACCATTTACAGCTATCATCACCATGGTAAACAACTCTCAATCTATAACCATCAATTCTTTTGGAGGATAATTTTAGGAACTAACCCTACATCTTGCATTAGGCGAAATATGGACTCTCATTTTTTCCCCTTAAGGATTTCCACGCCTCTTCTCTCTAGAAAATGGGATCATGGTGATTTTTTGCAAATCAAATCAAAAGTTGGTGAAGATGGCACATTTGGAATCTACTCATCGAGACCTTTCCAATGATATATAGAATGATGGCACATTTGGAATCTACTCATCGAGACCTTTCCAATGATGGCACATTTGGAATCTACTCATCGAGACCTTTCCAATGATATATAGAATGATGGCACATTTGGAATCTACTCATCGAGACCTTTCCAATGATATATAGAATGATGGGAAATTTTGATTATTCAAGAAGTCTCCAAATTGGCTATGACGTGGCATGTAACACATTTGGAATCTACTCATCGAGACCTTTCTAATGATATATAGCATGATGGGAAATTGTGATTATTCAAGAAGTCCCTAGATTGGTGATGACATGGCATGTTACTAATATATAGCATGGTAATATGAAATGTCATCACCAATATGGAGACTTCTTAAATAATCAAAATTTTCCATCATGTTATATATCATTAGAAAGGTCTTGATGAGTAGATTCCAAATGTGCCATCTCCATCAACTTTTGATTTGATTTGCAAAAATTTCACCATGAGCCCATTTTTCTAAAGAGAGGAGGTGTAGAAATCCTTAAGGAGCAAAAATGAGAGTCCATATTTTGCCTAATGCAAGTTTTATTGGACCTTCCGTAGATACAATGAAAGAGAGCATCATCATCATCCTTGAAAGGGGATGGATTGCAGTCCCATTGATTACGTAGAAGAAGAACCACACGTGTAGGTTGGTTACTTTACCCTTAGTGGATGAGGACACTTCCAACCTATCAACATCCCAAGCCTCATCCTTCCACTTATGGGCCATCACCTCCAGTAACCCTTTTAATGCTCAACACTCCTCTTACCTTGCCGCATCCCCTCAAACCATTCTTAAACCATTATGGAGACCGGAAACCTTGTCGACAAGTATGAAGACCACCCCAAGAGTTAACCTCAATGAACCTTTGGGAAGGTCACTAAAGGAGGAGTACCTTGGCTACCTAAGCCTGATACGATGCTAAAACAAAGATCTAGTAGAGCTACCTTTTGATTAGAAACCTATCTATGAGCACAAATCTGCCAAGTTGGAGCCTCAAAAGCAAAGGTATTGTACCCTCAAGGTGTTAGAAGCTCACGGCTTCTATGAGGGAAACCCTTCTATTTGGGTCCCAAAATTGCATCATCCACGCCATAGACCCCTGAGCCAAAGAGAGTTAAGAGATAGTCCCAACACCCAATACCATCTCAACATGCAACACTTTAATGGATCCCAACAAAGCTGCTAGAAGCTTAAGGCTTCTACGAAGGAAATCCAAAGGTTAAGGAAACTCATGTCCCAAGCCTTTAGAAACACACCATCAAGTGTCAAATCCAAGATGGAGTGGAGACCCAACACCATGGAGAGTATTAGCTTCCACCTTGACTCACGTGTCGACAGTGCCATCAAAGCAGCTAGAAGAATTTGTGGATGTATCTCCAAGTTCTAGTCGCACCCTCATTAATTCAAACCCAAGAAGGAAAACCCACGATGCCAAAACTCTAAGAGAGTTGTGCACACACTTCTAGGCATCGCCAACCACCAAGGGAAAGTGCACACACCATCTTGGCATCACCAACCAACCCAAGGCTCAAAGGGATCACCTCAGTCCCATACCAACCCCATGTGTTATGCCATATTTGTTAGAGGTTTACAAATTGCAAAGCTTCATACATCCTTAGGTATATTTGGGCTTTATACCTTCAACATTGTTATAGGCATGAGCTTTACTTCCATACTTTAGGCCTACTTTCAAAGGAAAAGCATGAAGCATTTGGAACATCAAAATTAAAGCTTAAAAGGGAATGGGGGCTAGTAGTAGTTAAGGCCAAAGTGAAACGATTCTCCCTCCCCTCCATTTAGGTTACTTCATGGCACATGATTTGTTGTATATGTTTTTTGAAGTGATCCATAGTATTGTTGCGGTGCCTCTCTATTAAGGCCATAAACTTGCTCTTTTAATCGAGTGTCCTAAAGGACCCCTTTGAGCGTAGAGCGTTGAGAATTGGCAATTCTTTAGCAAAATTTAGCCGGATTTCTATACCTCTTCACTCAATAGCTTTTACTCGATACCTTCAAGTATGTGTGGTTTGATTTTGTTAAGGAGTTCTTTTTCATATTAAGCAACTTGGCGAAAAGGGATCTAGTCCGAGAACCTCCCACACACTTTCATGCAAGAGCCAAAGTATGGGCATATTGTAAAAGTTGTAGCTAGCAAAAAGCTAAGGTAGTTACATAGGATTGGCCAAATTTTACGTGATTGTTTGATATGTCTCTCTTAAGCAGAGAGGTGAGATTTTCTAGCAGGATTGCTGCTCTTTTTGCCTTGCCAGTCAACAAAGGCCTTAGTGTTTGGTTTCATATTTTCCCTAAGGAAAAAATATGATGCCTTGTCATGGGTCATTTATTCTCTAGGGTAACTCCGAAGGGTATTTTATCATTGCAACAAGGAAGGTGGATTATTAAGGGTTTTATCAATTATTTATGTCCCATCTCTCTCTCTCTCTCTCTCTCTCTCTCTCTCTCTCTCTTTTCATTTCATCATTTCATTTAGTTATTTGATTACTTTCTTTTCATTTCTCTCTCTCTCTCTCTCTCTCTCTCTCTCTCTCTCTCTCTCTCTCTCTCTCTCTCTCTCTCTCTTTTCATTTCGTCATTTCATTTGGTTATTTGATTACTTTCTTTTCATCTCTCTCTCTCTCTCTCTCTCTCTCTCTCTCTCTCTCTCTCTCTCTCTCTCTCTCTCTCTCTCTCTCTCTCTCTCTCTCTTCATTTCGTCATTTCATTTAGTTATTTAATTACTTTCTTTTTATCTCTCTCTCTTTCTCTCTCTTTGGTTATTTAGTTACTTTCGTTTCCTTTCTCTCTCTTCATTTCGTCGTTTCATTTAGTTATTTAATTACTTTCTCTCTCTCTCTCTCTCTCTCTCTCTCTCTCTCTCTCTCTCTCTCTCTCTCTCTCTCTCTCTCTCTCTTTGGTTATTTAGATACTTTCTTTTCCTTTCTCTTTCTCTCTTTTCTTCATAAGCTAATATTAATACTTTTTCTTTTCATTTTTTTGGGAACGATAATAATTATTTATATATATAAGCAGAAAAGGCCCAGATACATTACATGACAAAAGACTATTCAGTGATACTCCTACAGTCCCCTCCACTTCACATTTTACTTCGTTTAAAAGTTTACAGAACAAATTCCATCTCTCCTCCTTTAACAAGAAACTGGAGTGCTCCCAAGAGACATGGTAACCAAGAATAATGTAGGCTTCCATCATAGCTTCTATAGTGCACCCTCTAGGGGACTGTTTTTTTAGTTTTCCACCTTTATTTGACCATATCTTCACTGTGGGTCTGGTGCCCACAAGATTATCTATAAAAGCAACAAAATTATGGTCCACCTATTTCTCCTTAAGGTACCACCTTTTAGTTCTAGGTCCAAACCTGGGCAATCTTCTTTTCAAATCTTCATACCTTCTAACCAGCAGAGTAAACCGGAGGTTAGGAACCTTCTCCCAATATGTCTGAAGCCACAACTAGAGTAGGGCATAGATCAGGTGATGTTCCTCACTCAGAAACTTTAGTAACAGACAATCCAGCTTAGCACATCTCATCTTGTTCATATTACATACAGACTAGCACATGCAGATACATTTATGCGTTACATCTGAAGCTTCAATACCAATGAATGAGACCTTCTAAAAACCAATGGCATTCCTAGTACACCAGATTTCCCACAAAATATAAGCTCTTATAATGTTAAATAATGTCCCTGCATGCTCATCATTGAAAGACCATTTACCCAAAATCCAATCACCCCCTTCTCCACCCATTTGGTAATCCTAATCCAGGACCCCCTGATGGTTGGGCATTCCCAGAAAGCATGTTTTCCATCCTCTAAACATGATCTGCATCTAGGGCCAGCTCCACTAGAGTTATTTATACTATATAGTTTAGAGCCAATGGGGAGGGCCCACATACCAACCTTCCACATAAACACCTGAAACCTCTTAGGAACCCGACTTTCCCAAAGCTGTTTCCATCTTTTTTTCATGAGGCAGAGCTTCAACTCAATCTCCAAATCTTGTTGCAATAGTTCACATTGGCATCCCCACATCTCATCATAGAGTAGAGTTCTTTGGTTTTGCCACCTTTGACTATCTTAACACTATTATTCCAAGTCTAATCTTTAATCCAAGTGGATTCATTAGCTGTAGTGGAACACCGCCCCTTTTGGATCAAAGCAAAGGCCTGAATCAAGTGATCTCTCTCTCTACCTGATAAATGAAATTCCCAAGTTATATGCTCCAAGTCTTTCCACCCAACATCCACCTAGTCCCAACAGTCATTCAAATGCCTTAGGCCTTTATTATTTAACTTTTTAGCTGAAGAAGTGTTAAGGAGGGCCAAAGGGGGGTTGAATTTATGTGTCCACCATATCCCCAGGCTGAGCATAGAGTTCCCAGTGGCTCTGCATCCCCCATCCCAAGACATGAAGCCAAGGCACTCTTTCCATCTTTTGCAAAGCAACTTACAAAATTTTGAGATGGTGACTTTGATAAGAGCAAAAGAGAATAGTTTGTCTTTCCATCCCAAATCCAACCAACTGCCTTTTGCATACACCTCAGAAGCATCAACAATTTCCCTTACCACCAAGAATAAAGAATAATTCTGAAATAGGTATTTAGGTAACATCAGGGCACTCCTTGCAATATAATGAGTAGGCATATGAAGAATACCAATACCCCCTCCTCCTTTGGGACAATCACCTTGTCCCATGCCATCTAGGCTGGAACTCTACTCGTTACTTTGCCATTCCTCCATAAGAAATCTCTGACAGGCCCAATTATTTTTTTCCAATGGCACTTACAAATTCCATCACTGGGCAAAGGAACATTATGTATGCATTCAAAATTGCATTGCAAATATCAATTCTATTATGGAATGGAACTCTAATGCCCTCCCATTTCCTCGACTTCTTCAAAATCTATTTACTGCCCAATTAGTCATTTGTTTATTAGTAATACCAACCCCAAATGGGATGCCAAGTAACCTAACAATATAACCCTTTTGCACCACCTCACATCCCCATCTTTGCATATCAAAGTCATTATCTTCTGTTAGGCTGATAATTTTGGATTTTTATATGTTGCACTCAGAACCAGAAAGCATCAGCAAATTCATGTACTAAATCTAAAGCCACTCTAACATTGTTATTCTCAGCTTTTAGAAAGAGAGTAGAGTCATCAACAAAACACTGTATAATCAATTGATCACTACATTTCAGTTTTAGACCAATGATTCTCCCAACTTTGCAAGCATTCTCAAGTGACTCCACCAGGGGGTGAGAAGCAATGGCAAATAAGAGAGGGGCCATAGGACAGCCTTGTATAACAGATCTGTTAATCTCAAACCCTCCTACAATTCTTCCATTCAATAGCACATTAGAGAGCGTAAATACAGGTTGCCATTTTTTTGTCCCAAACCCAAGTTTTTCCATGATTCTTGCAACAAAGGACCAATGCACTCTGTCATAGGCTTTTTCTAAGTCAAGTTGTAGCATAATGCATTTTTGCTAAGTGTTAATAGCCACATCTCTTCCTAGCAAGGCAATAAAGATGTCATAAATTGACCTGCCCTTAATAAAGCCATATTCTTTTTTGGATACTACTTCCTGCAAGACAGGGGTAATTCTGAGGGCAATCACTTTAGCTAAGATTTTGTAGATTGCAATAAGCAAGGTGATAGGCCTCCAGTGACCAAACCTATTACAGGTTGTTTGTTTTGGAATCAGTTTCACCAACCCTTCTTAAAAATCCTTGTGCATGTTACGGGTGTTGAAAGCTTTCCTACAGATTTCCCCCACAATATCTTTTAAGGAAGGCCAAAAGGTAATGAAGAATTCAGTAGATAGCTGGAGCTTTGTCTCTCCCCAACTTTAGCAAGGCAGCCCAACACTCCTCAACATCCACATCCTTTCTAGCCAATTAGCTTTGTTAGGGTCCACCTTCTGATTGATTAATCCCAACAATCTCTTTTTAGCTTAAAACCTCCTCGCAGAACAATCCTCCTTCAAGCTAAGGGTAGATCCCAAGAACTTTACCCATTTCCTGGCCAAAATGTTCATATCCCTCAGAGGAAGTCCATCTTCATCTATGATATTCCCCATCACCTCTTTATTGTCCCTCCCTTTGGAAAGTTTGAACAGACTGCTCTCAGGTTTCCCTTTGTTGTTGAAAAATTTCCATTTAGACCATTTTTCCTCCTCTCTAGCACATCTGTCATCTTCATCCTTAATGCCAGCTTGGCATTTGAAGTACAAGTTAGTTTCCTCAGCATTCAACCCACTTGTTTGTCTTTTAATTTGAAGTTTCTATAACTGTAAAGCCCGATTCCTTCTTTCACATCTATTTTCCTCTACCCTCAATTTACCCACAACCCTAATAATTCCTTCCATCTCATTGGCAAATTGCCACCATGCATCATCTTCACATCCTCACCTTCTCAACTTACTAATTGCTACTCTACAAAAAGAGCATTCTTAAGAAGTAGATTATTAACTCTTAGTTTCCTTGTCGGGTAGTGAGATAAGTCAAGCTCATCCCCATCCCTTACATCCTAACACCAGTTCAAAGGCATATGATCAGAAAGAACAAAGCTACAGTTAATAGAGACTCTCAGTGTGTGTGGAACCCAAGTAGCTTGCTGACTAAAGAAAATCCTATCAATTCTGAAAGAAGAGGATATATACTGTAGACTAAAATAAGTATGTCCCTCCAGCCCCTAGCTGCCAACTATCAGTGAGACCCAGATCTCTTCTTAACTTATCCCATTTTCCATTTTCCTTACCTATTAAAACAATGCTTCCACCACATCTGTCCACAACTTTCTCTACCATGTTAAAATCCCCCAAGATAATACACGGGACTTGAATATTCAAACTAGCAATCCAAGTCCACATATGAGTCCTGATTTTGTGGTTGTGGGCCCCATAGATATTAATGATCTAAGTTCTTTCCCCTCTCACTAAGATTTCTACTACCAAAATCCTACCATTAGGATGGTTGGCAATAATACTAGGGGACAATTCACACTTAACTAGGGTCATCACTCCATTATACCACGAATTTACACCTCCATACATAATCATCCAGTCTCTGAATCTATCCTTTCTAGAGATCTTACCAAAAAGATTATGTTCTTGTATGGCAAACACCGAATAGCCCCAAAGTCTAACTAGCCCCCAAAATGAAGCATTCTTAAAAAAAAAAATCCTTTAACCCTTTTACGTTCCACGTACAACCAGAAAACACATAATCTTTCTTCATAAAGGAACAGTTTCTGGGATCATTTCAACTTCCTCTTCCTCCTTAGTCAGCTCTTTTTGGATTTCCTTCCTCAACTCTAGCATCAAACCTTTGTTCAGAAGAAGGGCGACTATCACTTTCTTTAAGTGGGCTGAAAGGGTTTGAGTATAAAACAGGGCTCAGACTTCTTGAGAAATAGGTTTAATACCTTCAACCCCCTGATTACCCTGATTCTTCTTGGCTTCTATCTTAGCTTGCCTAACACTAGATTTCCCTTTTACCCTAACCCACTCTCCCTTCTAGCTACCCTCACCAATCTCCTTCATCATTTCCTTTCCCTTCTCCTCCTTTTACCCTAACCCACTCTCCCTTCTAGCTACCCTCACCAATCTCCTTCATCATTTCCTTTCCCTTCTCCTCCTTTTTCTGGCTCCCAACCGAAGGAGACACTTTTCCCACTCCATTTTTTTCACCTTCCCTTTCTCCCTCCTCTTTTGCTATTGGCTGATCAGGACAATTTCTTGCAATCTGGCCAAATTCATTGCATTTGAAGCACACTCTAGGAAAGGCTCCAAATTTCAAGCCATCTTAAATTTCTTTTTATGGAAGGCCATCTAAATTTTTATTTTTATTTTTTTTGTGTGGTAGCTTCATGCAAGAGAAATTTAAGTAATTGGACTTAAGAAATGTTTGCCCTGTGTCCGTGTCCGGTGCACTCTAGAATCAGTTGCCATGTATGTACATGTGAATGAGGTGTGTTACATCATGTGTAATCAATTGATGGTCCAAATCAATTGATGGTCCAAATTATCTACGCTTGATGGTGGGCTGATAAGATGGCATGATCACATTGGTATTAGCAATGACTCGTGAAACACAAGAGAGGTGAGCGGGAAACGCCAGATGCCAGAATGACGTGGACAAAACTAGCAAGATCGATTCTGATGTGTCAGCCAAGGTGCCAGGTCGGATTTGACGTGGAAGAATTGGCTGCGCGAGGTGGCGTGTCTCTCCACGTGGAGGTTTGGACGAGCCACGTCGTTGCGGGTTTAGTGAAGACTCGAGCGAAAAAAAAGAACAGGAAAATTTGCTGCGGTGCTGCGCACATTTGTGTTATTTTGGACTTAGTCCTGCGCGCAATTGAGAGGGGGAAACCTCATAGAGCCAGAGCTTTGGAAAAACGCTACAGAGGGCGTTTGCGTTTCCGCGCATTCTCCTCCTCCTCCTCTCGCTTCATCTTTTTTTTTTTGGGGGGTTTTTTTTGTGCGACAAATGCGCCTCTCCATAGCCATTTCTAAGCCAGAGCAGAGCTTTTTTTTTGGTTTTGTTTTGTTTCGTTTCGAAGTTCGCCTGCTTTCCTGCGTTGAGGGTCCTCATTTGCGCTTCTACCCTTTCGCAGAAGTTTCAGCTAGGGTTGCGAAGCTTTTTCCCCAAAAGATCTTGCCCTTCGCGCTTGCAGCACTCTTTATATCAGCACAGGGCGTCGCCGCTCTCATCCTCCTTGATCCCGTTGCCGCTTTCGTCCTCCTTTGATCCCGTTGCCGCCCTTCCTTTATAGCTAGTTCCGCTCCCGTTTTGCCAATGCGAGCGCATGTCCGAGTGCATGTTGCGCCGGCCCTTCCCGCTTGCGCTTCGCAGCCAAAAGTCGACCTTCACGCCGTAGCTCTCATGGCGACTCTCGAAGAAGACGAGGAGCCCAAACCCAAGATGCCTCCCCCACAGAAGCCCGTCTTGAAAGAGGTACGCAGTTTTGCAGGCGACGTAGATAGCGGCACTAAATTAGGGTTTCCACAGGAGGACGCTGCGCCTAGGGTCAGGGTAGGTAGCGCAAGGCGGAACCTCTCCGGCTATCAGAACGACAGAAGAGTTGCGGCGATGGAGTCACACAATGGCAGCCCGGCGAAGCGGGGGGACCTCTCAGACTTCATAGACACCTCAGACAAAGAGGCTGACACCGACGCGAAGAAAATCAGAATGCTCAGCTTGTCGCAGTCCCGGAAGGGGGGCTCTGGCCCTGCGCCCGGGCTAAAGCCTGATCTGAAAAGAGGCTTTGTCGTGCGCGGTGACAGGATGAAGGTGCCAGCTGCAGGAAATGCAGCATCTGGTAACGCTGACAGGGAAAATGTTGAAGAAAAACCGCTGAAGAAAAAGCCGCTACAGAAAACAGCCTACCTGTCAATTGATAATCCCTTCTCGGCCCCTTCAATGGAACCTTACTTGCCGCCACATGAGAAGCTTGTACATCCCAGGGATGCAGACGACGTAGAATACCAGCAATATGACGGACTAGATGGATGGCATGCCTCAAATGGACATGATAAGGAGAGACATTGGCCTATGAATGCCCATCACAGTGAACTTCCTTTTGCGCATGGGGGCATTCTGATGAAGGGCAAGACAAAAACCTTTGAGCCTTCTCAGCATCAGGAAAGGCCCGTTGCTAATGGGATTGCCTCCATGGACCTCTATTCTATGGACCTCTATTCTTCTGAAAGATCAGCTGAGCCTGTGGCAAAGAAGCTGAAATTTTTGCATTCTATGCCAGTGAAGGAGCTCCAGGCAAATGCATTCCTGCCGGCTACACATCACCAGCAAGGTCTGAAGCCAAGCAAGAGAAAAGTAAATGGCCCTAAGGATAGCTCAACCGAGTCTACCCGACCCACCAAGGTTGCCAAACTGAGCAAGTTTGTCATCCTGGCTTCAGAAAGTTTACAGAATAAGGGTAAATCGTCAGCTTCAGCAAAAAACGCTGGGTCAGAGCCATACCTTGATGGTGGGAGAGCGGCAATATCTACTGAGGGAACGCTTGCATTTCACCCTCAATTGTTTGCTGCCGAAACTGCTACCAAGGACTTGACTTGGGCTGTGGGTCATGGTAGGGTGGCCAAAGGGGTGGCAGCGCAGTCAACCTCAATGATACCCCCAGGTGTTGAGTCTGCAGGTAGAAACCGTGATACCTCAGGTCAGTCTCAGACTTCAGCCAAACTGAAGAGTGCACCAAAGAAATGTATCCATAGGGAAGCTGAAGAGCCCTTGTCAAAAAGCGGTTTTTATGACAAGGGAAAGAAAGTACCTCATCGAAGCTCAAATTGGCAAAAAGAAAATGAAGATGTAGAGTTTGGGTTGACAAGGAGAACAGAAGATCTATCTTCTTTGGATTTGCTTGTTCAAGCAGCATCAGGCTTTGAAGCTCAACTGAGAAGTCCTGAAGTGGATTATTCTGAAAGAGATAGTTACAATTCTGACAATCTGCATAGACAGGCAGAGAGGTTGATCACAGAGGAAGATTCGGATGCTACAGTAGAGGATGGTGTGTCGGAGATGGCCTCATTTTCGGGGTCCTCAAAGGGCAAGAAAGGTGATGGAGACGAGGATGATAGCTTAGCTGTGAAAAAGATTGTCATAAATTCTCCTGTGAAGATAAAAGCTCCTTTAGTGCGAAGTAGACGAGGGAGAGCACAAGCCTTGCCATCTCGATTTCGTGACTCTGTGCTGGAAGACCCTTGGAAGAGACGAAAGAGGCGGTCTGTGCAAGGCTTAATGCCAGTTGAAAAAAGTACCCATGTGTTCAAACAGGTGGAACAGATTAAGGTCTCTTTTGATAACAGTAGTCCTTCTGACTTTGTGCCACAGAAAAGCATGATTTCAAGTCCCTACGATGAACAAGTAGTTTCCAGCTTCAAGCATGGACAGGACAAAGAGACCAGTTTGGAGGTAGAGTTTGATGCATTCGATGAGAAGCCTGATGTTGATGCTGACCGGAGGGAGCCTACTAGGATAGAAAAGCTGGATCTTGATGCTGAGGAGAAGCCGTCTGTTGCGAGGATTTCTAGGCTGAATCTTGAAGCTGACCAGAGGCCGTTCACTAAGATTGCTAGGCCGGATGCTGACCAGAGGCCTGCCAATATTGTTCGGCCCCCTAAGAAGCCTTGGAAAAAACCCCACAAGCAGCGGAACAGCCTGTGTTCTGAAGTATGGTACAGGCAGAGCCTGAAGCCTGCAGGGTTTGACAAGTTAACTTCTGCTTTAGAATCAGAAGAGGAAAAAAACATTTATGTGTCTACTTTGCCCTTTGTATTCAATCTTGATATAGGAGACATAGTATGGGCCAAGCTAGGAGCTGCAAAAGACTTGGTTTGGCCAGCTAAAGTCGTTGATCCCACGAAGGATGTTCCAGAGTCAGTACGTAGGGCTGGCCATCCATACCGCTTATGTGTGATGTTCTATGGGCTGTCAAAAGGAAAGGAAGGAGAGCGGGTATGTTTAGTTTCTGGTTTTTAAGTCTCTTGTGCAGGTATGGGAACTCTCACTTAGTGTTGCCACTTGAAATGCTGTTGGAACAGGGTTATGCTTGGGTAAAACGAAGCATGGTCTTTCCTTTTATGGAAAACCTGGACAGGTGAGTATTTGGTTGTGTCTAGATAATATCCATCCAATAAAGAGAGATTTTAATTGGTTCAAATCTGCCCCTTGCTGCTGCTGGCAAACTCATTTGTGGGTGTTGCTCACAGATTCCAGGGGCAGAGAAACAGTAGGCCAACTGAGTTCAAGTTGGCTATCGAGGAAGCAATACTAGTGGAATGTGGCATTGATCAGTGCAAAGAGCTTCCAAAGGCTTGTCACCCTTTGGTACCTCCAAAAAGGCTTCATAATGCTCTGTATAACAGTGCTGATGCTGTTGGCCGGTCGGATGTTCCCAAGTCAATTGAGCTGCTTGAAAAGAAGGTCAGTATGCTCTACAGGTCAACTTTATGACCCTACAGGTTGGTATTTTCACATCCTATTGAAATTTATGACATGGTGGTGGCACAAATGGGCATTAATTAAGGTTTGAGGGGGGCGAGTTGTCAAGGATTGAGCAAGTGGCCCAAAAGACTGATGATTAAGGTCTAGGCTAGACAGGCCATCGCTGTCAATTATGAAAAGCCATTAGTAATGTTGGTCAACCCAGTTCAACTACCAAAAGTCGTTTTTAGCGTATTGAAATGACGAAGTGGAAAAGCAAGTGTTTTTGTAATGGTCAAAGTATGCAGATCAGGGAACCGGGTGGCCTGGCCACTGAGGGGAGGGATGCAAAGATGTTAAGCTACCCTTTTGATGACGGTTAAATGAAAGGTGTTCGCCTTCTATTCTTTATGAAAATGAACTTTAATTCTGTCATGTAATGGAAATGATGTAAAACTCTTCAGATTCAGTTAACAAACAATGGCATGAAGAAAGTGCAAGGTTGGGATTTACAGTTGATCCAAATGGCTTCCTGTGCCAACACACGGCACCGCTTCTCCCTCCCCTCCTCCCATCCCATTTTCCCGATTGCTTTTCCACATAACATTGTTCCTGGCCTGGCCAGCATATCCACAGAACTGTTTGGAGGGCTTCGTTTCATAAGTGTGGCACTAATTTCTATCCTATGATAAATTTCTGATAAAGATTTAGCATCAATGGTGACCAAATCTTATGTACATGAACAGAGGCCTCAATAGGATGAACTTTTGTAACATGTTTAGACCACCTTGAATGATACTAAGCCATTGCAGACCTGATATGTGGCTGCATTTGGGCTTTCACAGCATGAACCTTGGAGTGGGTCGATAGAACAAGGGTTTCTCTACTAGGGCTCATCCTGAACAACCCCTTCCTTTTTGCCATCCCCATCTATTCTCAATTTTGTGCTTCAAGGTAGCTTAAAGAACCACACTTTGTTAGCGTGCATTGACACTTGTAAGATGGCCAATGAGTAAGGTGGGTCAGGGGAGTGTTTTTGGTAGGGTATTGAATCAAAGCACTCAAGCATCTCTTTTGGACTGCATGGCCCATGTAGAAAGGCCCGTTCATCCATGTCATATTCACTTTGGCAGTGCTTCTGTGAAGAGCGCATATAGTCTATAGAGGCCAAGCATTTCGAGATGAAGTAGATCTAGCACAGATTGGGGCGAGAAGTAGCATGTGAACCAGTAGGAATATCAACAATGAAAGCCCAAAAAGGCATGCGTATGAGCCTTAGCTTGTTAAGAAGATTGGACTGTAATTTTAGTCTAGTGGTCTTTTGCATAGCCTACAATGGTGGGGAAAGAGCTGGCCTTTCTAACAAAATTGGACTTACAATGCTTAGACATTCCTTTTGTAGTACTAAATACGTTTTAGGTGTTTCACAAGTTCTCAGGGGCATGGAATGTATCTCGAGTGCCATTCACCTTGTTTGACTATTAGGTCCAGGTACAACTGCAGAACATTCCTAACAGTTTTAAGGTTCAATGTGATATCTGCAAGGTCAGATAAATAAAAAAATCATATCAAAGTGTCCCATGCAAATCAATAGTTTCCTTCATGATATCTGTGTATATTTCTTTTCAATCTTTTTCAGCTTTGGTAGTAACCTCTCTAGCATGCCACAGGACAGACGGTTATGCAGGCTATGTAGAACAGGGGAGATAAGGGTCAGAGGAGCATTACATACTTAGATGCCCTGTCTACTATGAGATACGCATATGCTACCACCATCTGGAGGGAGGGGTTTGGGCCCCTCTCATACATGATGCATTACAGAGATCAGAGATGTCTAGACTATACCTATTAGAGCTGAGGCACCACAGCAACAGACTATTGAGGTAGCAGCCTGAGAGGTAGGATGCCGCACAGACATCTATCACTGACTTTTTTTTGCCCTCACCAGCGAGCCGCGGCTGACTCTCAGTCCATACAAGATCTACCGGGACAGATTGACTAGGACAGGGCTAGACACCCCCACCGAGTGACCACCCCATGCACGTGGGGTTCCTCCGAGAGGGTGCACATGTCCTCCAGAGAGCCAAACATCTCCATTTTTGAAGACCCAGACCCTCCAGCCGACAGCTGCAGATCCGAGACTTGCTTCAGTGACAGAGAGAGGCACTCCAGTCTCCCACAGGTAGTACTCGGTTCATGAGGAGGATGACACATTATGAGTTCGGACACATGAGGCTCTTCTGCTGCCTACTATATTGTATACACAGGACCTACGTAATATGTTGGCCCTGTATTTTTCTTTCGGCAGCTAGTTTTCATTTTTCACGTTGTCTTGACGTCCACTTTACTCATGGATCACATGTAACATCTTTTCGGTCTCTTAGATCCTTCGGGTCTTTTGTTGACGTTAATAACATCTCTCTCTCTTACCAGTCGATAGTAGAGGAGGTATGCTTCATGCTTTTCTTGAAAAGTATCTCAGGGAAAATGTTCTTTTAGGATGTTTGGAACAAAGCAGAGGACAGCCGCATTGATTGCAAAGTTGCGCTTGAGAAGGAGACACCAAGAGATCATATCATGGAGGGGTAAGTAAATTTTTCGTTCTTTGATGCGAGATAGTACCAGCAGATTCCTTTCTTTTGAATCATTCCAAAAGCACTTCTTATGGCATTACTATGCTTATTACCTTCTGCCTTTTGAAAGTTGGTTACAAATTATCCTTCTCTTCTCTGTTTTGATTTCTCCCTTTGTTTAGAAAGAAAAGCGATGGCACCATTTTGGTTGTTCCGGATCAGATTGCTGTAGTCTGTTATGGCATGGAAGCGAAATATATTCCCAAATTTCATCAGTAAGTTCCTCATGTCATGGAGATGCTTGCGTGATGCATGTCGACCCCCCCCCCCCTCCCCTTTTTTTTTTGTGTGTGTGTGTGTATCCTTTTTTTTCTGTGAGGAATTTTGCATAGAAGATAATGGCTTTCTTATTTGTGATAGAGTGTTATGCGAGTGTGAATACTGCAACACAGGACAAATGATGGGGCCTTCAAAATGGGAACGGCATACAGGAAGCCGGAAGAAGAAATGGAAAGAAAGCATCAAACTTAAAAACTCCAACAACACGCTCTTATCGTGGGTAGGGATTGAGATAAACCATTGTTATGGCAAGCCTTACATCCCTGCTCCCCTCTTCCTCTTTCTTTCCCCTGCTCCCAAAGAACTCAAATTGATGTAATGCAGTGGTGCTGGTTGGCAGCTACATTTCATGCTGGAGCATGGTGCATCAGGCCTTGCATACACTGAATCAATCTCCAACCTCCCTTCAAGACAGCGGGAACGGAAGCTAGCTGCTTATTTACAGCGTAAGATACATGAATAATAATCATAAAAGAAAAGTCAAATCGCCTTGTTTCCTTACCTCTTCTGGCTTTCTTCAGCATACTAAATTAGACTCATGGACAGAACTTGATTTTTAACCGCTTAAGCGAGGCTTTGCATGCTTTTTCACAAGTAGGTAGATGAGGGTTGTCTATTTGACCTTCCTGGCTGTATTTTAAGCAGCAGATCAGCACAAGTTTGTATCATAACTGATGCATGACTTAGCTATTTCTTAGATGGTGCATGAGTGATTGCAATATACACATGGGCTACTTCCATCATATTTGTTGTGTGGAACAAATGCAAAGGAACCAACCGTCATGACACTTATATTATCAAAGCAGCAATAAATATAAGGCATACAGGGGCTTCTGAATTGGTTTTAGGGTGTATACTCTCAATATTGTTTCACTAAAGTGCAAGCATACATGCACTTCTCTAGACTGCTCGTCTATCCACAGTCATGTTAGTGACACTCGTTGCAGCTTCTGCAAGCCGATTTGAGTCCTTATTGGACCTTCACATGTACTCTTCCAAATCTGTGGTTTAGACTTGTTTTATTCTTAGAGTTGATGATTTTATTTTGATTGGGCTTCCAATTCTGATATCTCTGATAGCTGCAATACCTCTTTGTGCGCCTTTATTTTTGGTTTGATAATCTTCTATGT
Organism: Cibotium barometz; assembly: GCF_041138505.1. Classification (NCBI taxonomy): domain Eukaryota; kingdom Viridiplantae; phylum Streptophyta; class Polypodiopsida; order Cyatheales; family Cibotiaceae; genus Cibotium; species Cibotium barometz. The sequence continues at coordinate 30,484,796 of NC_141064.1, read as the reverse complement.
GCTTCCCAAGGAGATACACATGGAATGCATTGTGGTCTCCCAATTCTTTGGTAGCTCCAAGGTGAGCTTTATCAATTGAAAGTAGTAGGCATATTACAAGAGACGTTTTAGGATTAACTGACATTAGATGCACATGTGGAAGCTTGAGTCAAACCCCTATTATTTCAGGACATGCAGGGCATGTTAAGCTCGGGTGGACATGCAAGGCGTGTAAATCCTGAGCATGCATATGGAGCATATGGGCTGCACCCATATGGAGTCCAAGGGCATGGCAAGATGTTTCGAACATGGCAGAGGCCCATAGGATGTTCTGATCCTTGGGCAGGGCCCACAGTATCTTTTGAACCTCAGGTAGGGCCTGCAGGTTGTTTTGGATCTTGGGCAGGGGCAGTGGAGATCTCTGGACAGTTTAAAAGTACACGAAAGCAGATGGGTGATTCTCCAAGTGCCGCAAACATGTGTGTGCTTGATCTTTATTTTTTTCTGTGACTTGTTTTACTACCTAGACAATGCTTGGTATTTCTGCCCTTGACTGTTCATGGGGTCAGGGACATGCATGTGTGCAGAGCTGTTTGGGCCTAAAGCATTGGTCTTATGGGTTATGGAAGTGGTAAGTGTGTACTGAACCTAATTTACAGTTTTTAGTATTTTATTACTAAAGGCAGGTGTAAAGTCCTCGCTAGACCATGCCCATAGATTATGACATATAACCATTGTGGATCAGGGTAGAGGACATACCTGAGAAACCCTAGGAAGGTTTCCGTTGACCAGACGTCGCACTCATCGTGTGACCCCGTGATAGATTGTGGCTAGCAACTCACCACCAAACCTAAGTTTCAGTTCCTCCAACCACCCCTGATCCTGAGGTCAGATTGCCGTGAGCTTGCCAGTCACCGTAGTTGCCGTTGATGGAGTAAGCCTGCACGCACTGTGAGAGAGCTCCTTGAGGTGTGTTATGTGAGGCCTTGGTTCCTCTTTAAAGTTTGGGCCTTGCTTTCTAAAAAGCTACACCTTGCCTTTCATGAAAAAGCTATACTGTGCTTTCTAAAAAAAGCCACACCTTACTTTTCACAAAAATCCGTGTCTTGCTTTCGAAAAAGCTGCACCTTGCTTTTCACAAAAAGCTGTGCCTTGCTTTCGGAATACAGGTGCCGTTGGCCCACATGCTGCGCCTTATATGGCTGCCTCATCTCCTGTGAACAAAAGCACCACATGAGACTGGTCCCTGGAGCACAAAGCACATCTCGGGATTCACACACACTGCTTTTCTCCTTCCTGTACTCTCAGCGGAAGAGATTTCTTTTCGTTGCCTGTCTCGCACATCCATGCAGAGAGGATGGCTTCCACGGCTTGGGTAACCTGGTAAAGCTTTGGCTTGTGCTTTTACCGTGACAAACCACCAATCCCCACATCCATGGGTTCTACTCTTATAAGTTGTTAGAGGAGCTCCGACACGAATGTCTCACTAGAGCATGCCCATGTATTATCTCACATAGAACCACTCAGGTGTATGGTTTCCATAGACCTGACGTCGAACTCATTGCGCGACGGTGATATATTGTGGCTAGTGACTCACCACCCAACCTTAGGTTCGGTTCCTCGAACCACCCCCGAGCCTGAGGTCAGATTCCCGTGAGCTTGCCAATCACCAATGACCCCAGGTACCAAGCTGAATCACGGGCTTAGAAACAGGATGGTCGTGCTGGTGAGTGCATGTGAGTAGGTCGGATGTGCTTGTGAGTTCACATGAGCAGGACAAGTGCCTGGGAGTTCATGTGAGCAGGAGGGCGAGCTTGTGATTTTGTGTGAGCCGGATAGAACATTCTTGTTGTGAAGACCATTTTGCAAGGTTGAGGTATTTGAGAGAGTACACATGCGCTGCAGGTTATCTGTTGAGAACTTTCTGCAGGGAGGAAGGATTTGTGAAGCAGCTCATGCAGGGTACATGACAGAGGGCTTTGTCGAATCTTTGCTTGCTTTGTGCTCATTTGAACGTACTTGGAGTAATCAGGTGTAGACTGGTGGTGAATCCACAGGCACCTGTGATCTTGTACTTGGAAGCAAATTCCTACCCTTGGGGGGGGGGGGGGGGGTGTTTCGGCCCATCTTCCGTCCCCTAGTGTGGTGTATAATGTGGATAGAACATTCTTGTTGTGAAGACTCTTGAAGGGCAAAGGTATTTGAGAGAGCACACATGCAACGCAGGTGATCTGTTGAGAACTTGCTGATCTGCAGGGAGGAAGTATTTGTGAGGCGGTGCATGCAAGGCACGTGACACAGGGCTTTGTCGAATCTTTACTTGTTTTGTGTTCATTTGAATGTACTTGGAGTAATTAGGTGTGGACTAGCGGTGAATCCACGGGCACTTGTGAGCTCATACTTGGAAGTAGATTCCCTTTGGAATATAACCCTTAAGGGTTTGGGGGGGGGGGGGAGGGGGTTGGCCCATCTTCCGGTCCCTAGTGCGGGGTATTGTGCAAATTTGTCATTTGTTGTGGTTGTTGCTTTTGTCATGATTATATGCCGTTAGTCTTGTTCATGGTTAATACGATTCCGAACATGTGCCCACCGGTTATAGGAAGGCCCACGAAAAATCTTTCAGTGCTTTGAGGAGAGCCCTTGGGAGTAGTCAAACCAGCCTCCTTGGAAGCATCAAGCTCTTGCTACAGTCAATTTAGCCCTCGAACTACCTTTTCATAGTAAATTGATTTTGCTTTTTCTGTTACTTTCCTTGTTTTAAAACAAGTAATAATTTTTGAAAATACGGTTTGCTTCCAATGGGTGCCTAGAAAAAAGTGTATTACTTGACCCTAGTCCAAAAGCACTTTAATAACTTGGCCTAGTCACTTAACAAGAGTTGTGGTCACTTGCAAATACAACGATAACCTCCCATTCTCAAATGCCGCGGGCAATGTTGGAGTTCACCAAGCCAATCCTTGCGATAAGTCATGTGCTGTGTGTGGCACCGTTGTCCAAAATCCCCTGAGGAGAGGGAACAAAAAAGAAAAGCCTGCTCAACCATTGGAGGGGTGTCTCGGACTCGAGATCAATCAAGTTGACGAAAGCTGACTCCTCCACAACTTTGGCGGAAGAGCTTGCTCCTTTGTCCTTTGACTTCCCTTCCAAATCCCGCATGCGACTTTCGCATTGTCGCCATAAGTGCCCCTGTTTGGAACAATTATCACAAGCCTTCTAGTTGCCATAAGAATAAGAAGTTGAAGACCCCTTCGGCTTTGCATCCTTGGAGTCCTTAGAGTCCTTAGAGGGAGGTGCCCCACCTTTGCCTTTGTTAGGTTGCCCCCCTCTTTGTCCAATGAAAGCCTGGTTACCTTTCTTTGAAAAAGAATCCCTGAATCTGCTCTCTTGATCAAGGACCATAGGCATCAACTCATCCCAGGTAATGGTTTCCGTCTATCCTGAGGTAAGAAGTGAAGAATAGAAGCTCTCATATATTGGGGGCAACTGAGCAAGTAGTTGGATGGCCATATCCTCAGTAGAAATCTCCTTCCTTTACCCAGAAATCTCATATCACAATGACTCCAATGTGTTGATGTGATCCCGCATGGAAGTAGAATCAGTGGGTGAAAGCTTCAACATTTGAAGCTCCAGGGAAACTCTCTTCATGGGTGTCTTCCGATCATAGATGTCAGAGAGTCTCTTCCAAGCAACATGTGCAAAGGTATCCCGTTTGATGTGAGCGATGACTTAGGGTTGAGAGTTCAGAAGAATTAATGACTGGGCACTGGCATTAAGCCGATCCCATAGAGAAGCTTCGTGCATAAGGGCATCCCTCGTATCCTTATCCTCTGCGGTGTCTAGGTTGGGCAGGAGGACCGGTGGAGTGATGAATTCCAGAAGATCATATTTCTCCAAGGCTACTTCCACCATGACTTTCTAGATGTCGTAGCTTGTGCCATCCAACTTGGCATCTGAAGGAAAGGTTGGAACAGTGGGTATCTGAACCACCCGGGGTTGGATGAGTGCCATGATGTACCTCCTCTAAAAAACGCAGCCACCAAAACAGCCCAAGAGCTGCTCTCTGCACTTGTGGGGAGGGTGAGTGGGATAGAAAGAGAGTGGAGAGGAGAAAAAAAAACGTAAAAATGCAGACCTGCCCCTCCTGAGAAGAAAATGCAAGTTTGAAACACTACGCACAACCACCAAGTTCACTTGGGAACGCAGCGAAAATCAACACCAAGAAGCCTCCAATCAGCGATTCTAGGTCTAAACGTCTCTAGGCTTTGATACCATGTCAAAGGGCAGTGGAAAGATGTAGATGAATGACAAAAACGCTGAAGCTCCAAGAGAGAGATGAGAGAAAACAGCAAAACACCAATGCACTAATCCTTAAGAAAGAGTGGATACAACCAGCCCATAGGCGAGGAGTGGACTCCGTAGGCAAAGGGTTGAAGGTGCTCACCAAAGTGATCAAGAACGAATGATGAAAAGTCAGGAAGAGCTATTCAAAAGAGCTTGGACAGTGTATGGTTCAACTTGCATTCGGCCTACTTCGTCCTTGCATTTGGCAGTCCTCAGTCATCATTCATACTCATTGTACAAAGTTCTCCAAAGAAATATAAGCAAATACTCATGCTTGTAGGGGGCCCCCCACTCATTGTACTTATTGCACACCCAGATTCAGCTTTTTAGTTCAATACTTTTTCATTTTGTTGGGATGACAGAGGATACCCCACACAGGTACACTGATTTGTCTCATAGGCTGAGTTCGGTGGAAGACGTTAATAAAATCTTTCTTTCTCTCTCTCTCTCTCTCTCTCTCTCTCTCTCTCTCTCTCTCTCTCTCCTCTTCTTTCTCAAAGTTGAATTGCATAAACTCACAGGTATAAGAAGGCTTTGTTGCGCGTTACAATGATAAATCAATTGCATGCTATAGGTTGTAACCCAACTTGGCTACCCTAAAGTGAGAGCCTTTCGTGGATATGGTAAAACTGCGGTCAGCACAACATTTAGGTATATCCAAGGAGGATAAGTTGAAATAGTTTATTAAAGGTCCGGATACTAACATTAGGTTTACTGTATGTAATGTTGAGCCATAGTCCTATTATAGGGTTCTCTCTCTTGCTCACAATCAGGAAATGATGCTGAATGGAGGTAAACCCAAGCAGATCCAGGATCAATCAATTGCATGCTGCAGGTTGTAACCCAATTGGGCTACCCAAAAGTGAGAGCCTTCCGTGGATATGGTAAAATTGCAGTCAGCACCACATTTAGGTATGAAATAGTTTATTAGAGGTCCGGATACTACATTAGGTTTATTGTACGTAATTTTGAGCCATAGTCCTATTATAGGGTTCTCTCTCTTGCTCAGAATCAAGAAATGATGCTGAACGGAGGTAAACCCAAGCAGATCCAGGCTAGCTCCAAACCCCAACAACATGGTAGCAGTCATCTCCTGTCTGTATATTTACACTAGGGCCTCTGTTGTGGGTGTGCCCGTCCGATTAAGGTGTTTTCTCATTTTTCCCCACTCTCCATATTTTTCCCAAAATTTTCCCTATTTTTACCAGGTGTGGGAGGTTGTTCTTTGGCTCCTGGCTGATCCAGATGGTGGCCGACTGAGTCTGCTGCCCCCAGGTAGTCTTGGTCCAGATGCTAGCCGACTCCACACGTGTGAGGTCTGTCTGACTCTTTGGGGTGGCCGACTAGAGCTGGTGCAGGTCGTGGACCATTTGTGTGTTGTCGGCTGTCCTTACTACTGGCGCCGACTGCGCAGTGGGGCCATATAAAATGGCCCCTTGCTCCCCCACTTGTTGTATTCAGTATTCTGGATTTTCTTGTGTATATATAGCAGAGTTACACGCCTATCTCTCTCCTTCTCTATTGCTGTATTTTTTTGCAGTGCACTTGCTCTTTTCTTCTCAGATTTTGTCTTCATCTCCGCTGCATATTCTGACATGGTATTAGAGCTCTAGGCTCTTGATAGATCTTGGGAATTGTGTGAGCAAGAGGGGGGCTGTTTTGTTGCTGATTGGTGGACTGTTTTGGACCGTTCGGGAAGAGTAGAAGCAAGAGGAAGGCGGGCTGATTCGTTGGACAGCCACTTTTGCAGGTTTCAATTCTTCTTTTTTCCCACCCACCCACCCTTTTTAGTTACACCCTTGCAATGGCAGATTTACTTGAGATGGCTGAGAAGCATGTGAAGATCGCGACACTCGCCACGTTCCCAGTGGACCGTCAGTTGGACGGGAATAACTATGGCATTTGGAAGGTAATGATGGAATCTGTTCTGGAGTCCTATGACCTTGCTGATTTCATTGTTGTTGGGGTTCCACGGCCGGAGGTAGAGGAAGGGGAGTTACCCTCAATTCAAAAGGACCGCGAGGCATAGGATTAGTTGTGGGATCGTGTCAATGCCAAGGTCCGTTCTTTCGTCTTCCTCAACTGCAGGTTATCAATCATATCAAGCATATGACGCTGGCCAGAGGTATATGGCAGCATTTGGCTTCTCTCTATAACAGGGTATCGCCCATGCAGAGGATTTCCTTGGAAGTACAGATGCGGGTTATGAATCTTGCAAAGTCATCGACGATGCGGGAGCACATTAACAAGCTGTAGGCTCTTCAGTAGGAAGTTCTTCAGGTTGGGAAAGAGATATCATCGGAGGGTATGGCCATTACGTTGCTGTCGCATTTGCCCTCTCAGTACTCAATATTTTACTCTTCTTTGATTACCAGTGGCAGGCTCAGCACCATCACATGGAAGGAGCTTTTGCCGATGGTCTTGGACTAGGAGGAAAGATTCACGAACCCTCCACAGGGCGGAGGTTCGGAGGCCTTAACTAGCCAATGGTCGAAAGGCCGTAACAACAAGGGCAAAGGGAAGGCTTCATCGGAGAAGTCTTCTGAGAAGATGTCTGACTCAGACTGCGAGAAACTCAAGGCAGAAAGGACCTGTAATGATTGGCGAGAAAGGCCACTATTGGAGGCACTGTCCCAAGCAGAGCACCAAGAAGGGTGCCGAATCCTTAGCAGCAACCGTGAAGACTCCAGCTTTTGTGCACATGGAGGTTATGGACACCGGTGTTTCATTTTCCTCATGCAGGGAGGTGGCTGGAGGACTCTTCGCTATGGATACTCGGGAGTGGATTCTAGACAGTGGTGCTTCCAGGCACATGACTCCTTCCCATTCAGATTTACAGGATCTCTGCAGGTATTCTGGTCACATTCTTACTGGGGATACATCCACAATCCTAGTTCACAGTGAGGGCAGGTTGGAGATAGTTCTCAATGGTAGAGGGGGGATGCATTCCTCCCGGGTGTTGTATGTTCCGTCACTTGGTTTTCATTTGTTGTCAGTGCATCAAGTTTGCAAGACTGGCGTACGGGTGGAGTTTGATGAGCATTTTGTTGCTCTCCGGGACAAGGCAACATGCCAGGTAGTTTGGGAAGGTGGAGTGGAGAATGGAGTTTACAAACTTTCAGCACTCTCTCTCCCAGGTCCTCAGTTTTGTGATGAGTGGCAGTACGGTGATGGCCACTTAAGTGTGGATACGCTGCAGGTGCAGGCTTTCCCGAACCAGTTGTTGGTGGATGGCTTGCCAGATGATGGCAGTAGTTGGCAGGAACTTTCTAGTACAGATGTTGGTAGTTCTTGTATTCGTCAGTTAGAGGAAACTTTACAGGTAACCTATGCTCTGATGTCTTGTAGCATTCGGGACAAAGAAATTCTTGTAGTTGAGAAAGTTCTTTCCACGGGGACCTATTGGAAAGCCAGGTAGGTGATGGTTGATTATTTGCAGAAGGAGGTGGATGTTGCACATTCTCCAGGCTTTGTGGTTCCAGATTCAGAGGGGGTGGTTTACAGGTTTCCGAAGGCCTTGAATGATCTTCAGCAGGTTTCCAGGACTTGGCATCCCACCGTAATAGGTGTTGATCGTTGTGAGCAGTATGATACCTCCTTGACTCAGAAGTAGAATGGTTCATTGATTTGGTTGATGTATACCAGATTGGACGGGAGCTTCCTGATGAGGCTGTTGAGCTCATGTTTGTAGAGGACTCTTTGGGAGACAGGATTGTGTATCTTGTGGTTTCTGCAGCATGTGAAGGATCTTGGACTCTTTTACTCAGGAGGGGGATTGATGGATGGAGTCAGACTCCACGGATGGAGTGACTCAGATTGGGGAGGAGAGCCAGACACGAGGACCTTGATATCAGGCTACAATGTTTCCCTTGGCTCAGGAGTAGTTTTATGGAGCAGTAAAAGGCAGCCATCTATTGCCTTGTCGTCGATAGAGGTAGAGCACCGTGCTTGTGATGTTGCTTGTGAGGTGGTGAGGTTGCAGAGGTTACTTGGCAGGATTGGGTTTCCATTGGAGGAACCCATGGTCATCTAGAGGCATTTTGTTCATGAAAAGATTATTGCCGATGACATCTTGCTAGAGTTCTGTTTGATGGAGGACAGTGCGGTGGACCTCTTCACGAAGTCTCTATCTCAGGCTTTGCTCCGACGGCACTCCAGCTCCGTGGGGTTGGTTTCACATCCAGGAGCTGAGAGGGGGTGTTAGCAGTCATCTCCTGTCTGTATACTTACACTAGGGCCTCTGTTGTGGGTGTGCCCGCCCGATTTAGGTGTTTTCTCATTTTTCCCCACTCTCCATATTTTTTCCCTATTTTTTTCCTATTTTTACCAAGTGTGGGAGGTTGTTCTTTGGCTCCTAGCTGATCCAGATGGTGGCCGACTAAGTCTGCTGCCCCCAGGTAGTCTTCTGTAGTTGGCGAACTTGGTCCAGATGCTGGCCGGCTCCACACGTGTGAGGGCTGATGTGATATGCAGCGGAAGTCTTTGTATTGGAAGATCCTGTCACACAAATGCTCACACCGTCTTCTGTATCCCGAGTTTCGTGAGTTTAGCAATCCACTTTAATACTTCAAACTTTAAAGAGATATGAGAACTGTACACCAGATTGGGTCCCGAATTACCCACTGAAGGGGGCCCCATATCCCGATAACAAGATAGTATTTGCTTTGTTTCTTTAGAGAGAATGACTGTGGACTGTAGATAAGCCAAACGCAAGATCTCGGAGGATCAGAGATTGGCTGAACTGTACACGGCTGTAGAAACACCTCGATGACCTGATCTCGAGCCTATGCACTCTTCCCAAGGGCATGAGGAAGGGCTGCACACCTGAGGCTGAGAAAAGAAGATGGTGGACTGTTCTAAGCTATGTTAGAATGCTGTAAATGTTTATGAATGCTATGTTACCTTCACCAGAGGGCTGGTGTATGACTGGATGATGTACTGAAGGCTGGATACTGATGTAAACTGATGATTCAGGGCTGAGAACTGCTGTAGACTGAAACGCAAAACTGTAGGGATGATGCTGGACTGAAACGCAGGCTGAATGCTGATGCTGGACAGAAAACGCAGAACTGGAGGTGCTGCAGATCTGTAAACGCAGGTTGACTGTAGGCTGCTGATTCACATGAAGAAAACGCAGGTCTTCTTGCTGATTCAGGGGCTGATCTGATGCGCTTATGTCTGTAGGGCTGCTGAAGATGCATGCGTTGGAGAACCAAGGTAGGCTGAAGCAAACTCAAGCTCTCCAAGGGCTGGATGAGACTAGTCTAGTGCTGAAGGCAAGGGAACTCCTAGGGCTGAGGAGGAAAGCTCTTAGCACACTGAAGACTGAATGAGAAACTAAGCCCTATGCAAGCCTATTTATACTAATTGGAGGTTGGTCAAGTTGGCTGGTCATTTAATAAAGTTTATATTTATAAATGACAATAAATGCTAAATAAATACTATAAAATATGGAAAAAATACCATATAAATCTTAATAAATTCCCTAAGGCTTCTGGGATGTTCTAAATGATGCACAGGCATATGAATGCATATTATGCAGGATGCAGAGTGCTTTCTGATGCAAACCCTAAGGCTTCTACTACTGACTCTACATGCATGAATGATTATCTCCAAGTGGGTTAAGGGACTTGACTGACTGACTGACCCGCTAAGGCTGAGGAATGCATAGTTACCGCGGAACGGGAACGTTCCGGGAACGTTGGATGCTAGAACGTGAGCGGGAACGAGCGGATCGGGAACGGAACGCCACGTCATATGACATGTCAGCATATGACACAAAAAAATGCAACTTTTTGTATATGGATAGCCAAATATGCTTCATAATATTTGCTCCCCCAAGACATGAACATACATTTCTGCAAGCAAAACTTTTTTTTTTTTCGGAACGTTTCGGGATGTTCCGGGAACGTGCCTTCGCCCGGAACGGCGTTCCGGCGTTCCAGGAAGGCGGAACGACGTTCCGTGGTAACTATGGAGGAATGACCTACGTAGCTCGTGCCTGACTTATCCTGGACTGAGGATGTACAATGGGGTCACGGCGTATGAAACCGATCCCGTCAAGTGGGAAAGACTCAATTGGACACCTACACGTTTAATAGCACAACTTTAAAACCACAAATATGAAATGGACAACTTAAAACAACTTGAAAATTAAATGAACAGAAATGGAAAGATGGACACCAGCACTGGGGCCGGAACGGGCCGACCCCCCCCTCAATATATGATATATTTATTGGGAGTATTTAAAGAATACAATGCTCCACGGGTTCTGAGAACCAGATCATGTCCATGTACATATGAAAACAGTACTAAACAAATAGCTCGAATCTCGATGTAGAAAAACTCGGAGCAGAACGACCACTAGTGTGGTCCAATCACTACGGTCCTGTGCTTTCACTGGACTCCGCGGAGAGCACCACACTGGTGTTCCGAGACCACGCACAGACAGGCGCTCTCGTACTAACGCCTGGCTCTCCCGATCTCAGCACCTTTGGACCGAGGTTCGCCCATATAGCTTGGACAACCCGGCACCGAACGGGTGTAGGCCGAGCGGGACGACTCTTTTACCAGATTTAAACATTAAATGCTTTACTCAAATCTGAAAATCACTTACTTGTAGTTGGTTGATAGAAGACCAATACTGGTAGTAGGATGAAGTCTTCCAGGTGTGCTGTGAAGTCTCCTTGTAGAACACCAATGGAAATAGTATGTACCACCTTGTAAGAGAAAACAGGCAGCACAGCCTGTAGGAGCAGCCGCTTGAAGGAGCAGCAATACAACAGCCACCGGGTAGAGGAGTAGGCGCATGCAGGAGAAGGGGAGCAGCCCACTGAAGCTGGTCGCACAGTCGCAACAGCAAGGACAGCAAACTCCAGCCGTGTAGAGGATGGTTTGCAGCCAGCCGCCTGGGGAGAGGCAGGTACAGCAGCGGCAGCAGAAAGTACAAAAGATGCTACCTGAACTGGGGGCAGCCGCTTGTGTGGAAGGTACCACAGCCTGCAGGAAAGCAGGCGCAAGGAAGAGCAGCCGCCTGGTTACAAATCTGCGCAGCCCACCAGTAGGAGAGGTGATGGGATAGGCGCCTGTAGAGGATTATGCGCAGCCAGCACAGAGTCAGCCGCCTGTAATGAATCAGGCGCAGCCAGCCTCAAGGAAGCATGCGCAACCTGTGTGTAGCACCTCCTGCAGCAAGCGCAGCAGAACTCCAGCCGCCTGATAGCTTACGAAGGGTGATGAAGCCACGCCAGGGAGAAAGCGATGCTTTTCTTCACTTGAGAGAGAGGGATTTCTTTAATAAAATTAAAGTGAAGATTAACTCTTGTGATACCCACGCATGCATGTGGGGGGTTAGTGGGGGTAGGTGACCATGCCCACCCCCACACTCACTTAAAAGTGAGGCTCCCCACCTTGGCCCCAAAGTGGGTGCCCAAAGGGGGTGCCCACTTTTAAATAAGTGTGGACCCCTAACCTTATAAATCAAAGGGTTAGTATTTAAAACATTAAAACAAACATGTGCGACATACTTACCACCTGTTCACATGCACTGAAACTTGTCAGAATACAGGGCACACTTCACGACTCACTGGCAGGCGTCCCCGCTCAGTAAGTAACACGTCAAGCAGGCAAACACACGAATACATGTCATGCGAAAACAGTTTCAAGCATACAAAATATGTGTGCATGTGCAAAAAGTAACATGGACATATCTCCCGTTCATGGAACATGTACAAAATATCTGTCGGCACAAAACTGGCACGACATTTATTACATAAAAACCTGGTCTTCCTATGGAGTGACAGTCCCATAGGTAAGACACAGTTCCAGGCACGAGTTTCCCTAGGTGTGACAGTCCCATAGGTAAAACACGGCACGAATACTGGCTCTTCCATGGCGTGACAGTCCCATGGATCGAACACAGTCCAGGTCATACACGGGTGGCACTGATCTGGCTCCCGTCCATACGACACCATCCTGCTAACACACGGGTGGCACCAGTCTGGCTCCCGTCCATGTCAGCAAAATACTGGCCTCTTCACATGAGACACCGGCCTGGCCTCAAGTGAACGAGACGCAAAAATGTGGGAATGGACCAAATGGTCGGCCAATTGGTGACATCCCCCCGGGCTTCTAAAGAGTTGACCTCAACTTAAAAGCCTCAAGATATGCCTGCAACAATTGCGGATAATCTGCAAAGTAATCTTCATTTACCCATTTGGCATCAATAGGCAAATAATTCTTAAACTTCACAAGGTATCTCCTGGAAAGCTTTCCTGCAGGTAGCTTTCTCTCCTTGTGAAAAACAATCTGTTCTGGCTGGAGGATCTCCTCAAGCTCTTCAATCTCTGGCGGATCTTCTGTGACAGGCTCATCAGGATCTGGCCCCACATATTTCCGAAATAGACTCACGTGAAAAGCATTGTGAATCTTCCAATGAGTAGGTAAAGCAAGCCTGTAGGACACTTCATTGATTTTGTGAACAAAATCAATGAAGGGTCCATAATAGCGAGGAGAAAGCTTAGGATATGATCCTTCTCGTCCTGGCCTCTTCCGAAGCCTAGCCTTCTCAAATTTCAGCAATACCCAGTCACCTTCTTTGACTTCCATGTCCCTTCTATGCTTGTCAGCAGCCTTTTTATGCTTATCCTGAGATCTTGCAATGGCTGTCCGCACTTGACCAAAGGCAACATCCAAGTCACGAACATATTCATCAGCTGCAAAAATCTCATCCTTTGTACGAAGGATGGGTGGCAAGACCACTCTGCCATAAATAACCTCAAATGGAGCCTTTCCTGTGGAAGCATGGATTGTATTGTTGTAGGCAAACTCAACAAGTGGAAGATACTTCTCCCATGCACTCTTCTGATCTGCCACATAACACTTCAATAAATCCAACACAGCTGAATTTGCAGCTTCACTTTGGCCATCCGTTTGGGGATGATAAGCTGATGAAAACTCAAGCTTAGTACCCATATTATCAAACAAAGCCCTCCAAAATAGGCTTGTAGTCCTGGGATCTCTATCCCCAACAATGGATTTAGGCATACCATGATGCTTAAAAATATTAGCAAGAAAAAGCTTTACCATATGATCAGCTTTGATGGTTTTCTTGACGGGCAAGAAGTGAGCTTGCTTGCTAAACCTGTCCACAATAGTCCAAATAGCATCATTCCCATGCTGGGATCTAGGCAAATCCATAATAAAATCCATCGTGATACTTTCCCAAGGTTGCGAGGGAATAGGCAATGGCTGAAGCAAACCTGGAGGCTTTTGCCTGTCAAATTTCACCTTTTGGCAAGTAATACATGCACGCACATAAGCCTCAATGTCTTTACGCATGCTTGGCCAAAAGAAATACCTCTGAATCATGCGAGTAGTAGGCATTATACCTCTATGACCAGCATAAGGTGGAGCATGACATTCGTCCATAACCTTTGGACGGAAATCCTTCACCACACATAGGCAATTATCCTTCATGAGATAACCCTCATTGATAACATAAGAGGCATGTGAATGTCCAGCCATCAAATCAGTCCATACATGGCAAAAATCAGCATCCAAATGATACAAATCTCTCATAGCAGATAGATCTCCATGAGAGGCCACTGAGACTGCAGCAATATAAGGCCTCCTAGATAGTGCATCGGCCACTACATTTTTCTTTCCTGGAGTATGCACAATCTGAAAATGAAACATGGAAAGAAAATTTGCCATTCTCATCTGTTTCTCTGAAAGCTTGGTTTGAGATAGAAAGTATCTCAAGCTTTGATGATCTGTCTTGACTACAAATTCAGCCCCAAGAAGGTAGTGTTTCCAAATCTTTAAGGCGTGAATTACAGCCAAGAGCTCTTTCTCATAGATATCCATATGAAGCTCAGCATCATGCAAACGACGGCTCTCGTATGCAACTGCATGCCCTTCCTGATTTAGGACAGCTCCTATGCAATCACCACAAGCATCACATTCAACCACGAATGACTTGTGCAAGTCAGGAACAATCAATACTGGACCACATATGATCGCATGCTTGAGCTGCAAGAAAGCATCCTGTTCCTTTGAAGTCCATTTGAAAACAGTTTTCTTCTTCGTGAGATCATGTAGAGGAGTGGCAATCATAGCAAAATGCCTTATAAAACGCCTGTAGTACGAACATAATCCCAGAAAACTACGTACTTGATGTACGTTTTGCAATTCGGGCCAATTCCGAATAGTCTCTATCTTTGCAGGATCCATTGTAACTCCATCCTTGGATACAATATGTCCCAGATAATGAATCTCTGAAAGGAAAAACTCACTTTTCTTGGCATTGACGAAAAGTTTATGCTTCCGCAACTCTTCGAACACTGTGACCAAATGAGTTCTGTGTTCCTGTTCATTCTTGGAGAAAACCAAGATATCATCAAAGAAGACTCCTGTAAACTTGCGATGGGGTCGGAATATCCTATCCATCATACGATTAAAAGTAGCAGGAGCATTGGTGAGACCAAAAGGCATTACCAAGAATTCATATAATCCGAAGGCTGTCCTGAATGCAGTCTTATGGACATCTTGTGGCACCACTCGGATCTGGTGATAACCACTCTTCAAATCAAGTCTGCTAAAGCAAGCCGAACCATCAAGCTTATCCAAGATATCATCAATACGTGGAATAGGAAATCTGTTCTTGATGGTAAGCTTGTTCAAAGCTCTGTAGTCTACACACATACGGAATGATCCGTCCTTCTTTTGAACTAGAAGCACAGGAGAGCAGTAAGGTGAGGAACTGGGCTGAACCAAACCTTTCTCTAAAAGCTCGTTTACCTGCTTCATAATTTCTTCTTGTTGTGCAGCACTCACTCGGTATGCGGGTTTGTTAGGTGGAGAACTACCTGGCACAAGATCTATACGGTGATCTTCGGGCCTTTGGGGAGGTAATTCACCTGGCAATGAGTCAGCAAAACAGTCTTTGAATGCATTAAGAAAATTCAGCCTATCATTAGACATAGCATCCACATTTTGATGATTTGGCACAAGACTATCACGCACAAAAATCAAGTACGCTGAAAGACTCTTTTTCATTGCTTTATTAATTTGGATGTGTGATACAACTGGGATAGAATCCCCTTCTTTGCCAGCATCAATAAAGTGCATGCGGCCTTTATGCATAAAAGAAATCATATTTGACTTGTAGTCTTTGCGGGGCTCAAGCCTATGATGCCACGGCTTGCCCAACAATACATCACATCCATTCAAAGGAGCAACTAAGAAATGCTCATTGTCAAGGTAGCCCTGTATATGAATACGCAACTTCCCAATCAAAGGGGTAACCTGCACCTCTTTGCCAATAAATGCAGCTTCAGCTTCAATCTGAGGTCCCATGTTTTCAACCTCAATACCCAATGCAGCTGCCATTTGCATAGAGATGAAATTGTCAGTTGCACAGTCATCAAACATGAAGAGTGCGGCCTGATCCTTAACTTGCCCCCATGCCTTGCAAACCATACGCTCTTTTGCATCATGACCTGAATTACCTTGCACATCAGGAACTGCATGAACATTTGCTTTGGTATGCTTGTCCTCGTGCTTTGGTTTGCGATCTGGGCATTGCCGGAACATGTGGTCTTTGCTACCACAAGAAAAGCATTTTCCATCCTTAGCATATTGCTCTCTTTGCTCCGGGGTTAATCCAAATTTGTTCTTTCTTGGGCCCTGTTCTTTATTTTCAGCTTTACCACCCTTGTAAGGCTCCCGAAAGCTCTTTTTAGGTGGCTGTCCACCCTTTTGCTGATTTGGGGCAGCCTTGTCCTTTGCCTTGGAACCTCCTTGATCTTGCTTGATCTTGAGCACCAATTGCTCCGTAGCAAGGGCAGAAGCTGTGAGTTGTTGCAACGTATGTTTTGGGTGCAATTCAATACCCGATCTGTAAGCAGGTTGCAATCCAGAACGAAACTTCCTCTTTCTTTCCTCCTCTGAGATTAGCATGAAGGGAGTCACTTCCAGCAACACTTTCCAAAATTTGTTAACATACTGTTGCACACTCTCGTTATCTTTTTGTTCCAGCCTATCCCACTTTTGAGTGAGAGTTTGCTCTGCATTGGGTGGCAAGAACTGAGCATAAAATCTATCTTTGAATTCCTTCCAAGTAGAGATGGGATCCTTGGTGATCTTTTCGGTGATCCACCAATGGGCAGCAGTGCCTTTCAGAAACATACTAGCATGGCGCACCTTCGACTTTTCTGTAAAGTCTTCATCGCTAAAAGCAATGTCGAACTGTGCCACAAACGCTAGCACCTTAGAAGCATCATGTTCACCATGAAAGACATCAAATTTGACAGATTTATCACCTGCTTTGAACTCCTTGAGCTTCCTGGCATGAGGCTCATGGTCCTCTCTTTTTCTTTTCCCCTTATCCAACGGGGTAGCCCTGTCTGCATGGGCTCCATGGGCCGTCATAGAAGCTTCATGGGGCACGGTGGCATGTGCTCCACGAACTCGAAGCTCAGATGCATGTGACTTACCTGCATATGGCATAGTCTCTCCATGAGACAACTCAGAAGGCAAAATTTTTCTGGAAGTAGTCCTGTCACCATGAGATACATATCTTGCATGTATGTGACTCTCATGCCCTCCATGAGCACTGGCATTCACAAATCTATCAGGCTTAGTGCCTTGGGGAGAGGATGCATGTCGAGAGGTGACAGTCACCTCTTCCTTTTGCATATAAGATTTCAGCCTCTGGGATGCGGGATCTCCATGCTTTAAACGAGGTGGATTTCTGAATTTTAATTCTCCGTCATCCCCCTCTTTGATATCACCTTTGCGAAGGAGATAGGCAAGTGCCAACTCCCTTGGTTTCTTGCCCACTTCACGAGCCATTGATTCAAAGGTTACATCAACCATAGCATCTGCCTTCCTGGCTTCAATAGCACTTTGCAGATGAGGATCTTCATGCAAAAACTTCAATTCTTGCTCTTGAGCCTGCAAAAGTTTTCTCATATGTTCCATTTCAGTTCTCATAGCATCAGGGTCTTGTTCAAGCATAACTGTCTTTCCTGGAGACAGTTGACCTTTGGATTCACTATCCATAACCCTTTCAAGGGGCTTGTGTCTACCTCGCAGGGCATCAGACCCACGAGAAGCACTAGAGGGACCCCTCGAATTTGGTACTTCCAAAGGGTTGCCTTGGCTGTCCATTGTGTTCAAAGTTGGCTAGAAGCGGGATGTCCAGTACACAGGTTCGTTTCCCCACTAGGAAGAGGGAAACAACCGTGCTCTGATACCAATGAAACCGATCCCGTCAAGTGGGAAAGACTCAATTGGACACCTACACGTTTAATAGCACAACTTTAAAACCACAAATATGAAATGGACAACTTAAAACAACTTGAAAATTAAATGAACAGAAATGGAAAGATGGACACCAGCACTGGGGCCGGAACGGGCCGACCCCCCCCTCAATATATGATATATTTATTGGGAGTATTTAAAGAATACAATGCTCCACGGGTTCTGAGAACCAGATCATGTCCATGTACATATGAAAACAGTACTAAACAAATAGCTCGAATCTCGATGTAGAAAAACTCGGAGCAGAACGACCACTAGTGTGGTCCAATCACTACGGTCCTGTGCTTTCACTGGACTCCGCGGAGAGCACCACACTGGTGTTCCGAGACCACGCACAGACAGGCGCTCTCGTACTAACGCTTGGCTCTCCCGATCTCAGCACCTTTGGACCGAGGTTCGCCCATATAGCTTGGACAACCCGGCACCGAACGGGTGTAGGCCGAGCGGGACGACTCTTTTACCAGATTTAAACATTAAATGCTTTACTCAAATCTGAAAATCACTTACTTGTAGTTGGTTGATAGAAGACCAATACTGGTAGTAGGATGAAGTCTTCTAGGTGTGCTGTGAAGTCTCCTTGTAGAACACCAATGGAAATAGTATGTACCACCTTGTAAGAGAAAACAGGCAGCACAGCTTGTAGGAGCAGCCGCTTGAAGGAGCAGCAATACAACAGCCACCGGGTAGGGGAGTAGGCGCCTGCAGGAGAAGGGGAGCAGCCCACTGAAGCTGGTCGCACAGTCGCAACAGCAAGGACAGCAAACTCCAGCCGTGTAGAGGATGGTTTGCAGCCAGCCGCCTGGGGAGAGGCAGGTACAGCAGCGGCAGCAGAAAGTACAAAAGATGCTACCTGAACTGGGGGCAGCCGCCTGTGTGGAAGGTACCACAGCCTGCAGGAAAGCAGGCGCAAGGAAGAGCAGCCGCCTGGTTACAAATCTGCGCAGCCCACCAGTAGGAGAGGTGATGGGATAGGCGCCTGTAGAGGATTATGCGCAGCCAGCACAGAGTCAGCCGCCTGTAATGAATCAGGCGCAGCCAGCCTCAAGGAAGCATGCGCAACCTGTGTGTAGCACCTCCTGCAGCAAGCGCAGCAGAACTCCAGCCGCCTGATAGCTTACGAAGGGTGATGAAGCCACGCCAGGGAGAAAGCGATGCTTTTCTTCACTTGAGAGAGAGGGATTTCTTTAATAAAATTAAAGTGAAGATTAACTCTTGTGATACCCACGCATGCATGTGGGGGGTTAGTGGGGGTAGGTGACCATGCCCACCCCCACACTCACTTAAAAGTGAGGCTCCCCACCTTGGCCCCAAAGTGGGTGCCCAAAGGGGGTGCCCACTTTTAAATAAGTGTGGACCCCTAACCTTATAAATCAAAGGGTTAGTATTTAAAACATTAAAACAAACATGTGCGACATACTTACCACCTGTTCACATGCACTGAAACTTGTCAGAATACAGGGCACACTTCACGACTCACTGGCAGGCGTCCCCGCTCAGTAAGTAACACGTCAAGCAGGCAAACACACGAATACATGTCATGCGAAAACAGTTTCAAGCATACAAAATATGTGTGCATGTGCAAAAAGTAACATGGACATATCTCCCGTTCATGGAACATGTACAAAATATCTGTCGGCACAAAACTGGCACGACATTTATTACATAAAAACCTGGTCTTCCTATGGAGTGACAGTCCCATAGGTAAGACACAGTTCCAGGCACGAGTTTCCCTAGGTGTGACAGTCCCATAGGTAAAACACGGCACGAATACTGGCTCTTCCATGGCGTGACAGTCCCATGGATCGAACACAGTCCAGGTCATACACGGGTGGCACTGATCTGGCTCCCGTCCATACGACACCATCCTGCTAACACACGGGTGGCACCAGTCTGGCTCCCGTCCATGTCAGCAAAATACTGGCCTCTTCACATGAGACACCGGCCTGGCCTCAAGTGAACGAGACGCAAAAATGTGGGAATGGACCAAATGGTCGGCCAATTGGTGACAGCGTACGACAAATATCATCCTACTAGGTTCTAATACTGTATAACTGTTGCACTTCTGATGATGAGCCAGTTTGTCACCATGCACTGAGTGCATGTGACATTCCCTCGTGTTTAGCTTGGCGGCAGGTTCATGGCTTCCAAGCAGTCCGCCAACAACTGGGGGTACGCATGGAAGAACTCCTCGTCGAGCCATACGGCTTCGTGGGTGCCTCGATCTCGGAATTTCGTATAGAACTGATGAATCCGTCGACCGGAACCATGCTTCCATCGATGAAGAAGGATCTGCTTAGGCTCAATAACTTCTGCTTCGTCTACCACGTCTGGCTGCTGTTCATCTGAAACATCAAACACTTCTGGACCAACATATGGTTTTAGCCAAGAAACATGGAAAACATCATGCATTGTCCAACTGGTAGGCAATTTTAACTTCATGGAGACATCACTTAACTTTTTGACTATTGGAAAAGGGCCAAAACTATGGAATGAAAGCTTGGGACAATGTTTGTCCACTTGTTTCAATCTTTGTTTCATGATACACTGAGAGACCCAATCCCCTTCCTTGAACTGCATATCTCGTCTAAACTTACATGCCTGTCTGTGAACTGAATGATGGCCAGGCTCAAAATTGAGGGCCAAACTGGGTTGAGTACCAAACTCTGTGGAATTGACAGACTGATCTTCTATGCTTGCTAAGTCTTTTCCAGAGATGTTGAGAATGGTAGATTCTTGGACTGCCTGGATGCTGGACTTTCGACTGAGAGCATGTGCTACTACTACTGGGTTATGCTTACCAGGGATGTATTCAAACATACCTCCAAATTGTTGGAAGATTTGACTCCACCTAGCCTGTCGATCACTCCCCTGGGCACTTGGCATAGTTTGAAGCCACTTAAGTGCTTGGTGGTCTGTTTTCACTGTGAAAGCCTGTCCATAAAGAAAAGGCTTCCAATGTTTGAGCGCTGTGATCACACCCAAAAGCTCTTTGTCATATACCGAATAATTCTTTTCGGCGACATCCAACTTTCTACTATAATATGCCACGGGTCTATTGTCCTGCTGGAGGACTGCACCTATGGCTACATTGCTGGCATCGGTGATGACCTCGAAAGGTTCGTCCCATGATGCTAACTTTAATACAGGTGCTTCTGAGGCAGCTTTCTGGAGTGCACGGAATGCATCAAGTGCCTTACCTGTAATTGAGACTTTCTGCTTGCGAGTCTTCACCCCCTTGAGTAAGTCGGTAAGAGGTGCTGCGAGGTGGGAAAACTGATGGACATGGGTACTATAGGGGGGAGGAAGAAGGCCGAATGAAACCGGCTCGGAGAAGCTCAGATAACTGCTTTTCTAACTCGCCCTCTAAAGTCTTGGAAAGACGATAGGGAAACTTGCTAGGAGGATATGATCCAGGGACCAAATCAATGTGATGGTCCTCAAGGCGAGAGGGTGGGAGACTGGGCGGGAGATCGTCCCTATGCATAATGTCTTGGTGTCTGGATAGGAGGTCTGCTAACTGAGGGACTGAAGATGTAACGGATGCTACTAATGAGGGAGGGACTGTTTGAGTGTCACGTGCACACCAGTCAGGTGTACAGTGACATGGCATCATTCTAGCATCATTAGCATCATCAGGTATTTTACTGGCATTTAAGCAATTTTATAGGCATTTTACAGGCATTTAGGGGGCAGCCGACAGCAGTTGTGGACATGGCATCTGGCCGACAGCACTTATGCTGGCCGACCAGCAGCATTCATGCATATATATACAAGCGCCTCTCCATTCAGCAATTCAGGCTCATCATAGCAGCATTCAGCCCAGTGTGCTCCAACGCATCTCCTCCAGGAAGCTTTGGGAGCAGCATATCCAGCCAACGCATCAGCATTCATCAACGCATCATCATCAGCATCATCTTCAGCAAACGCATTCAGTTCAGCCCATCAGATCTGCAAACGCATGGAGCATCCACCTTCCCGTGTTGGAGAGCATCTGTGTTTCATCATCAGGTCAGCATAACATCTGTTCCAAAGCATCCCTTCAGCGTTTCCTTCCCAGGAGACAAGGGAAAGATAGTGGACACCAGTTCATTCAGTTCATTCAGTATATTCAGCATATAGGCAGCATATTCAGCAGTATAGATCCATTTGGATCTCATTGTAACCGCATTCATCATTTAATATAGTTGCATTGCATTGACACCTATTTGTCTATCTCTTAAACATCATTAAGTGCAGTTTAGTTAGACTAAGGTTGTGATTACGACGGTCTTAAGCTCTCACATGTCACATTGAGCACGAACATAAAGGAGTGCTCCTTTTGCTCCCTTGCGGATAGGTCGTCTGGCCTGGAGATGCGATGCCAAGAATGCTTCTATCCCCACGAATCATGACAGGCTCAGGAAAACCTTTACAAATAGTAAAAGTGTCCTGCCTCCAATTGGGAATAGGCTCATACTGACGGAACCACTGAATTCCTAAGATCATGTCACACCCCAACAGAGGTGAGACGATGAAATCTCGTTGAAATGAGGCCTTCTGAACTTCAAAGGCAAATTGGTGTGCCTTCTGGGAAATGTGGGTGCGAAGACCAGGTGTAAACCAGTCCACATCTAGATGATATGGGACTAATGTGCAGTTCAATTTATTAGCCAACTGGGGAGAGATGGCGTCTTCAGAACTACCCATATCGAAAAGGACTACAAACTGTCGGCCCTGGGCAGAGCCATAAGCTCGGATGAGGCTCTTCTGAGCAGCATCGCTCTCACCCTCCTGCTTAGCATCAAATACCACGGATGGCATAGGATGCATGGAAGGTAAAAGTTGAACTACATTTGAGGTAGTAGGCGGGGCTGGAGGAGCTGGGGAGGCCATGGCAACTGTGGCAGAAGGAGCTTTGGCGGCTTGTGTCGCTTGCCATTTGTGACAATCCTTCTTACCATGCCCTATAATATGACAGAAAAAATATCTATTTTCTGACTGGTACTTCCTTTGCTCCTCTGGAGGAAGATAACCTCCAGTAATGCCTGGTTTAGCCTTTTCATCAGGGGTTTTCTTAGGTTCTTTATCTTTCTTGCCCCTTGAACTGGAGCTATTACTGCTGTCCTTCTTAGCATCTTTAGACGACGCGTTACCTTTCCCTGTCTGTGCAGCTGATTGCTGCTGCTGGGGTTTGGTACTGGACTGAGATGACTGCTTGGGCTTGTCCCCGTTAAGCTTCATTTCTTCATTCTGAGCGAGAGTCAGAGCCTGGTCATATGTACTTGGTTCAAAGTTACGAACTGTGAACCGAATGTTAGTCCAATCCACGAATGAATTGCTCCATCTTAGCCTGCTCAGATAACCCTAACTGCTGTGCTAAAGTAATAACCTTACCGGAAAACTGAAGCACTGGGGATCCGTTCTGTCTGAGTCCATAGAATTCGTCTTTCAGACCGGTCATATATTGGGACGGGAGAAATTTGGTCTTTAGGTCATGGACAAAGATGTCCCAATCAAAGGCTGTGACACCTGTGGCCTGGTCTGTATGAATACTAGACCAATGCTGCCACCAAGTGATTGCCTTGATTAACTGATGAATGATCAGACTTACCATCATATTTACTGAAGTTTGGTTGACTGCGAATGATGGTGGTTGATGCTGCTGCGGACTGCTGGCTGGTGACACCTATGACTGGGGAGACGGAGGAGAGTTGCGGATACCTCAAGTGTATGGCCTCCTTTTCCCGTTGGTGCTCGAGTAACATACGTTCTCGATCAAGCTCACGTTGGTGTTCCCGAGCGGCGAGTTCAGCCTGATGCCGGTCTTCGTCGATCCTGTGTTGGGCTTCCTCATAGTCTCGTCTTTCTGCTTTTTCTCTTTTCCTTTGGGCCTCATCCTCTCTCCTTTGTTGTTCCATATGAAAGAAGAGGGAGATGTAGTCGGGTGCTGTTGGAGGTGGAGAAGGACGTGCTGCTGCTGCCTCCAAGAGTTGGAGACGCTCCATGAGCAGCTGGTTCTGAGCTCTAAGAAGAGCTATGGTGTCTGCTGTAGGCGGAAGAACATGGTCTCCTTCGGGGAAGACGTCTTCCGGTTGATAAGTACTCTCTTCTGTAGACATGATGCTGAAGTCGGTGGTCGTGCCAGAACGCAATCTAACCATCCAAGGATGCCCCCACGCTAGGATACGGTGTGTGTGGACAATCTGAATCTGATACCAATGTGATATGCAGCGAAAGTCTTTGTATTGGAAGATCCTGTCACACAAATGCTCACACCGTCTTCTGTATCCTGAGTTTCGTGAGTTTAGCAATCCACTTTAATACTTCAAACTTTAAAGAGATATGAGAACTGTACACCAGATTGGGTCCCGAATTACCCACTGAAGGGCCCCCTATCCCGATAACGAGATAGTATTTGCTTTATTTCTTTAGAGAGAATGATTGTGGGCTGTAGATAAGCCAAACGCAAGATCTCGGAAGATGTACTGAAGGCTGGATATTGATGTAAACTGATGATTCAGGGCTGAGAACTGCTGTAGACTGAAACGCAGACTTGTAGGGATGATGCTGGACTGAAACGCAGGCTGAATGCTGATGCTGGACAGAAAACGTAGAATTGGAGGTGCTGCAGATCTGTAAACGCAGGCTGACTGTAGGCGGCTGATTCACATGCAGAAAACGCAGGTCTTCTTGCTGATTCAAGGGCTGATCTGATGCGCTTATGTCTGTAGGGCTGCTGAAGATGCATGCGTTGGAGAACCAAGGTAGGCTGAAGCAAACTCAAGCTCTCCAAGGGCTGGATGAGACTAGTCTAGTGCTGAAGGCAAGGGAACTCCTAGGGCTGAGGAGGAAAGCTCTTAACACACTGAAGACTGAATGAGAAACTAAGCCCTATGCAAGCCTATTTATACTAACTGGAGGTTGGTCAAGTTGGCTGGTCATTTAATAAAGTTTATATTTATAAATGACAATAAATGCTAAATAAATACTATAAAATATGGAAAAAATACCAGATAAATCCTAGTAAATTCCCTAAGGCTTCTGGGATGTTCTAAATGATGCACAGGCATATGAATGCATATTATGCAAGATGCAGAGTGCTTTCTGATGCAAACCCTAAGGCTTCTATTAACTCTACATGCATGAATGATTCTCTCCAAGTGGGTTAAGGGACTTGACTGACTGACTGACCCGCTAAGGCTGAGGATGACCTACGTAGCTCGTGCCTGACTTATCCTGGACTGAGGATGTACAATGGGGTCATGGCGTACGACAAATATCATCCTACTAGGTTCTAATACTGTACAACCGTTGCACTTCTGATGATGAGCCAGTTTGTCACCATGCACTGAGTGCAGAGTGCATGTGACAGCTGACTCTCTAGGGCTGGCGGACTGGAGCTGGTGCAGGTTGTGGACCATCTGTGTGCTGTCGGCTGTCCTCACTGTTGGCCGACTGCTCATGTGGGGCCATATAAAATGGCTCCTTGCTCGTCCACTTGTTGTATTCAGTATTCGGGATTTTCTTGTGTATATAGAGCAGAGTTACACGTCTCTCTCTCTCTCTTTTTCTATTGCTGTATTTTTCTGGAGTGCACTTGCTCTTGTGTTCGCAGATTTTGTCTTCATCTCCGCTGCATATTTTGACACAACAGTCATCCACTACCCAACAGTCATCATCTCGGGAGGGGGGGAGGGGGGGGGGAAGGGAGCTTAGAATAGCAGAGACAATAAGAAAGAATCCCATAGCACCGTTATATGACCTAGAATGGAATGAGGTTGTTGTCAGCAGGGATGTTGTCTTTGACGAGCATGTTCTAGCTTCCACTGTTTATGAGCCACCACTTCTTGGAGAACTAGATGAGTATGAGGATGATTCCCAGGCTATTGTTCTAGCTAGCCAGCCTCTCTCAGTTGTAGAGGTTGAGCCCATGGTCACCATGAAACTCGTTTCGGTGGCCTTGAAACTCGTTTCGCATTTCGGCGTTGGAATGTTTCATGCGTATCATTGAAACCATTTCGTTTCATGCGGAACAAAAAATTGTGATTTTTTCTATGCTTTAACCTCTCTCTATATTTTTAAGTCTTTCACTTCCCTTCTTTTCTGTTTGTCTCTTTTGTTCTCTTCTCTTTTTTTATGTTTCAATCATCCTCCTTTCTTCAATGGTGACATTATGGCAATATCTTCTCAATTTTTATGCATATGATCGTTCGATCTATCGTTTCATTGTGCACCTATCCACAGTTGAAACGTTTCATTCCAAAATAGATCGTTTTGACAGTGAAACGTTTCAGCAATGAAACGTTTTGTGGTGACCATGGTTGAGCCCGAGGTTGGAGATGAGCCCCAGCCAGCAGGAGGCTCCACGTTCTGTTTGAGTACCAAAGTGGTTGTTGGACACCATTCGGAAGTCAGGTGTTACGGAGTACCACAAAGGATGGACCTCGAAGATCGCATAGAGTTCGTGATAAAAGTCAATCAGAGGAGCTATTACAGGTGAACTATACTTTGATGTCTCGTATCATTCGGGACACAGAGCCCACTTCCGTTAAGGAAGCCCTTTCCCAGGAGACTTGGAGGAAAGCCATGCAAGTGGAACTTGAAGCCATTGAGAAGAATAATACTTGGGAGTTGGTTCCGAGGCCGTCAAAACGGTCAATCATTGGTGTCAAGTGGGTCTATAAGACCAAGTATATGTCTGATGGGTCGATGGACAAGCACAAGGCTAGACTTGTAGCTAAGAACTATGCTCGGCGGCCTGGCATCGACTATGAGGATACCTTTGCACCGACAGCGAGGATGACCACGATTCGGACAGTTCTTGCCCTTGCCTCCTCTCAGCGGTGGCCGATGTATGAGATGGATGTAAAATCTGCATTTCTTAATGGTGACTTGTAGGAGGAGGTGCATGTTGAGCAACCTCCAGGCTTTGAGGTTCCGGTATCAAAGGGGATGGTTTAGAGGTTATGGAAGGCCTTGTATGGTCTTAAGCAAGCTCCTAGGGCTTGGAATCAGAAGATTGATTCCCTCTTTCTACGGAAAGGTTTTCAGAGATCGGTTGCAGATCCTAACTTGTATCTCTTTCGAGAACGCGGTATGGTCACTTTGAATATCCTTTGTGGATGATCTTATTCTCATTGGCAGTCATGTGGAGCACATAGATGTGATGAAGGCTGCCTTGTCAAAGGAGTTTGAGATGACCGACTTAGGCTTACTCCATTTCTTTTTGGGATTGGAGATTTTGCAGACCTAGAGGGGTTCTTTGTTTCACAGCAGTGGTATGTTCATGAGTTGCTGGAGACCTTTGGGATGGAGAACTGCAAGCCTATTTCTTTACCGATGGACCCGAATACCAAACTTATAGTTAATGATCCTCGTGAGCATGTTGATACCTCCTTGTATCGGAAGCTTGTTGGTTCATTGATTTGGTTGCTGAACACTAGATTGGACTTGAGCTTTCTAGTGGGGCTGTTGAGCTCATTCATGGAGACACCTTTGAAGACTCATTGGGATGCAGGATTGCAGATCTTGCGGTATCTGTAGGGTATGAAGGATCTTGGACTCTTCTATATTACTGGAGGGGAATGAAGGACCGAGTTAGACTCCGTGGTTGGAGTGACTTAGATTGGGGAGGAGATCCAGACACGAGGAGATCTACATCAGGCTACGGATTTACCCTTGGCTTAGGAGCTCTTTCTTGGAGCAGCAAGAGGCAGCCAACTATTGCCTTGTCTTCTACAGAGGCAGAGTATCGGGCTTCTTGTGGTGTTCCTTGCGAGGTTGTGTGGTTGCGGAGGATAGTTGGCAAGATTGGGTTTCCACAGAAGGAACCCACGGTCATCCAGTGTGATAACCAGAGCTGTATAGCTATTGCTCGGAACCTGGTCTTCCATGCCCGGACCAAGCACATAGAGATACAATATCACTTTGTTCGTGAGAAGATTTTGGTTGGTGACATCTTGCTTGTTTATCGTTCAACGGAGGACAATGTGGCAGACCTCTTCACGAAGTCTCTACCTCAGGCGATACTCAATCAGCACTCCAACTCACTGGGGTTGGTTCCACATCTAGGAGCTGAGAGGGGGTGTTAGCAGTCATCTCCTGTTTGTACCATGTTACTCAGTGAGGGCCTTTGTTGTGGGTGTGCCCGCCTAGGAGTTCTCTCCATTTTTCCTCATTTTCCATGTTCTTCCTTGTTTTTTCTAGTCGTGGGGGTGTCTATTTCTGGCCGACTTGTCCTGTGATGTTGGCGGACTTATTCAGAAGCTGGCCGATTGGTTTTTTTCAGTCGTGGTGGGCACATTTGGGGCTGTCGGTCTAGTTTGCTACTGGCCAACTGCCTTCCCTAGATAGTATATATGCTTGGCTGCCCCCCACACTAGGTTTTGTACCGGATCATGTTGTATGTAGCAGAGTTTATACAACTTCTTTCATTCCGATATCCCCATGCCCAGGATTGAGTATATTCTTGAGCGACTAAATGGCACAAAGTTCTTTTTGAAGATAGACCTCAAGAGTGGCTATCATCGGGTTTGGATCTTTACGGCTGACATTTCAAAAATAGTCTTCATGACTGAACGTGACCACTACGAGTTTGTGGTGATGTCTCTCGATCACCAATGCACCACCAACATTTAACAAGATGATGTCTGGGGTATTTTTGGAGCTCATAAGAAAGTGCGTGTTTAACATTTTAGATGATATACTCATCTTCTACTGTTGAGCAGCATGAACAGGATATTGAAAAGGTCTTGCAACTTTTGTGAGACAATGCGCTCTATATCAATGGAAAAAGAATGAATTTGGAGTAGAAGAAATTCATTATTTGGGATATGTTATCAGTGTGGACGGGATTAGCCTGGATCGTGAAAAGGTAAGGGCAATTCTTGAATGGGATGTTCCCAAAAATGCTTAGGAGATCCGCTCTTTTGTAGGTCTCTACCAAGCATATAGTTCCCATATGGACAAGTTTTTCGATCTTGCAGCACCTCTTACAGATCTTCTCAAGGGCGTGAAGACACATGGACAAAAGGTGTCCGTGTCACCATTTAGTCCCTTTATCGGCTTTGATTAGTATTTTGGGGGAAAGCCCACACACGCAGAATGGAACCAAGGTGAGAACGAGGATTTTCCACAAAAGAAGGGGTTAAGCTGAAGGATTCATCGGCATGGATAGGCTTGAAAGATGGTCACAGAGCATGGGTATCATGGGATTTTAATCGTTTATGTGACTTAAAAGGTTTATGAGTCAATGTGTTCAGACATCATTAAAGTTTGATCGGACATCTTATTGTCTGGGCATGGATTCATGGACAAAAGAGGGCGCATATGGTTGAGGGCCAAATTTGGCATACAAACTTGGGCAAGAAGTTACTAAAAGTGATTTTCCCAGGTCTTCTTAGTTGGCTGACCTGCTTTTTGGGGGCTTGAGCCATATTTTTAGGTTAGCCAACTCCAACTTATTGCCATTGTCTTTCATGCTATTTTTGTATGGATGCTAGATATTTCTTATTTTACACACACACACACACACACACACACACACACACACACACATACACATTAATAAACGTGAACGTACTTAAAATACTTATCTTGATGCGTACTTTACGCACTCGTACCGTACATGTACCATACCGCACCGTACCTAAAGTACTCAACCACTATGTTATGAATAGAACAGCTTTATTGAAGGAGTCATGCGTCAAGAGCATGGATAATAGACAGCTTGGTCTAAGGATTTATGGATTCTCAAGCTTACAGGCAAGCTATATGGAGATATATCTTAGGATATCTTATGGATATGGTGAGGAGATATTTCTTTTGGCTTCATGACGAACGTGGCAAAGAAAAGCTAAGTATACTTTGAGTTTTGTAAAGTTGGTGCTTTTGATGTCTATCATGAAGTGTTTTTGATGTTCACTAACCCTTGTATGTTTGTACAAGGAGAATAGTGTGTTGTTTGCCTTGAAATGGTTTCAGGGAAACATTGTTTATTGCTACCTTTATTGGGATGGAGTATGTTTTTGGCTCTCTTTATTTGGGATGCACTCTCTTTATTTGGGATGCTTTAGAATTATGGAACTCATGGATATCTCATGGATCGAGGATCTTTCTATGGATTTCTATTGGCAGTGGTTGAAATGCCTGTAAAACTATTTGGCGGCCGAAATGCTTGTTAAACTATATGTACCAGAAATATTTATGGAGCACCAGGATATCTATGCTTGTGATCATTCTTATTTTATGTTATACACTTGAGTCCACCTCTCCTTCCAGGTCTGTGGTTAGAATACTACCATGGATTGCATGTGGTAGAGTGAACTTGAGTCCATCTCTCCTCTAAGGTGTGCGGTCAGAGTACCTACATGGAGTGTATATGGTAGAGAGAACTTGAGCCCACCTCTCCTTCAAGGTGTGTACTTTGAGTACGGACACGAAGTGCATGTGGTAGAGTGGACATGACATCTTGTTTGTAGGGGACTTATGTCAAGGGTCATGTGGACTAACATCTTGTTGGGCAAGGGACTGTGTCTATGCCAACTTTGCACTCATGGAAGGGTGATAACCCTGGTGAGTGATTCTGTGAACTCATGGAAGGGTGGTAGCCCTGGTGAGTGTTTCATGAACTCATGGAAGGATGGTAGCCTGGTCGGTGAAGTCTCGTGGAAGGGGAAACCTTGGCGAGCATGTTTGGCTTCATGGAAGGGTAGTTGCCTTGGTGAAGCAGTTGTACTCTTGTGCAAGGCGGAGGTACCTGTGACGAGATGGACATGTGAAGCATATTAGCCTTGGGTAGCGTATGGATCATAGGGGTGGTACCCTTATGGACTCCAATGGTATGGCAAGATGTTTTGTGGCTATGTATTTAGTCTATTTTCTTTTTGAAGGAACTCATAGCTACTTATGGATTTATGCATATTTGGGACATAGTTGGCTCTTGTGCTTGTGTTTGGCTTTTACGAGAGTTGTTGACTCGGGATATGGCTGACGGAGCTAGCCAAAGTTTGTTTCCCAATACGGTTGGCTCTTGTGAACATATCTGACTTTGGATCACGGATCTAGACTTATGTTATCTTTTTGAACACAGTTGTGTTTGAATATATTGGATTTTGGACTTGAGCCTAGCTCTTCCTCTGCAGTAAGGGATGGATATCCAACTGAGAGTGTTACTGGTAGAGTTGCCTACTTTGTGGAAGTTGGGATACAATTATGGATCTATGGAGACTCGCCTAGTCTTGCCCATTTATTTGGGACATGATTGTCTCTTGGACATATGGATTGAAGCTTAAAGTTGCGGAGAACTTTTACCAAACTGGGGAGGATGTCACTAGCTTTGACATTTCCCAGTATGAAAGGTGCCTATTGGCTAGAGAAACTTCTGGTTGAAGTATTCTTTTCTATGACCAAGGTTGGATACTATAGATTGGCAAGGCATCTGCTACTTTTGAAGAAGATAGTGGTATACAGTTGTGGAAAATTGCTTATAAGGACAGTTTTACTTAGCTGCGGTCAATTGCTTATAAGAAGGTAGGGATGTGACCATTTGGTTCCTTTACTAGCTTTGATCAGTGTTTTGGAAGAAAGCCCACACACACATAACGGAACCAAGGTGAGAACAGGGATTTTCCACAGAAAAGGGGTTAAAACTTAAGTTGAAGAATTCATTGGTATGGATAGGCTTGAAAGATGGTCACAAAGCATGAACATGATGAGATTTTAATCGTTTATGTGACTTATAAGGTTTATGAGTCAATGTGTTCAGACATCATTAAAGTTTGGTTGGACATCTTATTGTTTGGGCATGTATTCATGGACAAAAGAGGGCGCCTATGGTTAAGGGCCAAATTTGGCATGCAAACTTGGGTAGGAAGTTAGGGGATACTAAAAGTGATTTCCTTACGTCTTTTTAGCTACCCGACTTGCTTTTTGGGGGCTTGAGCCATATTTTTAGGTTGGCCGACTCCAACTAAAAAGAGAGGGGCAACGGGTTGAAGCCTTGGAAAGCATGAAGGTGGGGCAGCTCTTTGGAGTGGATGTGCTCTAGCACACTGGTTGGTAGCAGTTGGTCCTCTTCCTCTCTTTTCTTCCGCCTTTGAGTTGGCCGACAGTAGTGGTGCTACTGGTCGCCCTCTGGCTAGCCGATAGTAGCTGGTTCATTCTCTCTCTTTTTGCGTCTCTGTACAGGCCGATTTGTAGTATTGGACTTTGTCTTTGCTGCCCGCCTCCGGTTGGTTGTTCAGCAATGTGCTCTCTTTCTTTTGGTTGATAGTAGAGCTGGTCGACACATACAAGCTGTAGAAAACTCCACCTTGTGGTTGCAGCACTATGCTGGCCATACAAAAAACAGGGTAGTCTATCTCTCTTTCTTGACTGGATGTTGCACCTCTGCAGAGGTGGAGGCCATATAGGAGCACTCCTCGCAAGGAGCAGGTCGTACAATGATTGTTTTCACACTTCTCTCGTCTGGTCTGGCTGCACTTTAAGGTTTTTTTGTACGGGCTAGCTATACAATTTGTTTCTCTCTCTCGTGCTCAGAACAAGCTCTCAACAATGGGTTGTTTTTGGGGCAAATACGGAGATTGTTTGGGACTGCCTTTGTGGGATTGTTTTGGCTTGGCTTTTGAGAAGAGAGCTTTGTCAAAATCTCAAGTGTGCTTTGTGAAGAAAGCTATCCAGGATATCTCTGGAAAATCCGGTGCTGATTGCACCCTCACCTTGGATTCTTCGTAAAAGCTTCTATGTAATAAAGAAGTACCTATGGGGGGGTTGGTTGTTCTAGCTCAGTGTGCTGTCTATATGAATATTTTGTGGCTTCCACTGTTATACTTTGTTTTCTATTGAAGTGTTTCTCTTCTTAGTCCGGGTCCCTATCGGTTACAATACTATTTATTAAGGACCCAGACTAAGAAGAGAAACACTTCAATAGCAAACAAGAGTATAGCAGCGGAAAGCCACAAAATATTCATATAGGCAACACACTGAGCTGGAACGGCCGGCCCCCCCTAGGTACTTCTTTATTACATAGAAGCTTTTACAAAGAATCCAAGGTGAGGGTGCAATTAGCGTTGGATTTTCCATAGATATCTTGGATAGCTTTCTTCACAAAGCACACTTGAGATTTTGCCAAAAAGCTCTCTTTTCAAAAGCCAAGCCAAAACAATCCCAACAAAAGCAGTCCCAAACAATCTCCGAATTTGCCCCGAAAATAGCTCACTGCTGAGAGCCTGTTCTGAGCACAGCAGAGAAACAAACTATATAGTCAGCCCGTACAACCACCATAAGAGCAGCCAGCTGGGAGAAGTGTAAAAACAATCACTGTACAGTTTGCTCCTTGCGAGGAGTGCTCCTGTACGGCTTGCATCTTTGCAGCATCGAGTCAAGAAAGAGAGATAGAGAATAGGCCCGTTTTCTGTACAGTTAGCACACTGCTCCAACCACAAGGTGGAGTTTTCCATAGCTTGGTGTCGGCCAATAGAAAGAGAGCATGCTTGGAGGCGGCCAGCAAAGACAATCTCCAATATTGCAAATTGACTTCTATAGAGATGCAAAAAGAGAGAAGAACTAGCTGCTGTCGGCCAGCTAGAGGGTGACTAGTAGACTGTTGGCCAGCTCAAAGGTGGAAGAAAAGAGAGGAAGAAGACCAGGTGCTGCCGGCCAGTGTACTTGAGTGCATCTACTCCAAAGAGCTGCCCCACCTTCATGCTTTTCAACGCTTCAGTCCCTCTCTTTTTAGTTGGAGTCGGCTATGTCTCAAGCTCCCAAAAAGCAGGTCGGCTAGCTGAAAAGACTTGGGAAGATCACTTTTAGTATCCTCTAGCTTCTTGCCCAAGTATGTGTGCCAAATTTGGCCCTTAATCATAGGTGTCCTCTTTTGTCCATGAATCCATGCCCAAACTAAAAGATATCCAGCCAAACTTTAATGATGTCTGAACTCATGACACATAAACCTTATAAGTCACATAAACGATTAAAGTCCCATCATGCTCATGCTTTGTGATCATCTTTTAGGCCTATCCATGCCAATGCTTAACCCCTTCTTCTGTGCAAAATCCCCGTTCTCACCTTGATTCCGTTCTGTGTGTGGGCCTTCCTTCAAAACATTGATCAAAGCTGATAAAAGGACCAAATGGTGATAGTCCGTCGCGGGCAAAGCACTCCAGGCATTTCATGCAATGAAGAAAGTTGCCTCTGAGTGTCCGGTTCTCAAACTGGCTTCATGGGATGATTCTTTCGAGGTGATTACTGATGCCAACAATCTAGCCATAGGAGTTGTCATCTTGTAGGAAGGGCACCCAATGGCTCATTATAGCCGGAAATTAAATGATGTAGAAAAGAATTATTCTGTGAATGACAAGGAACTATTGAGGGTGATGACATCGCTTAAGCATTGGAAACATTTTCTTTACGGGAGAGATTTCACAGTTAAAACAGATCATCACACTTAAATGGTTATAGACTATGCCTAGTGCCCAATGGAGTGACAGACAAGCCACATGGAGTCAAATCTTCGAATAGTTTGGAGGTATGATTGAATACATTTCTGGCTCTAAATCGTGAAGGCACAATTCAAAATTTGCAGGAGTCCACTATACAGGGAAAAGATCTTGACAGTATGAGGATTCTTTGGAATTTGAGATTTAGTATAGATTGGCTCTGTAGTCAAAAACAAGTCACTACACCATCCATGATGGCTGGTTATTTTACTCAAACGGGCTGTGCATCTTAGGGAAAAGCGATAGGCACTTCTTTATGATGCCCACGACTCTCTTGTCGGAGGTCAAAGAGGTATCAACAGTACATTCGAGAAGTTTGAGCAATCATTCCATTGGCCTAAAATGAGAGGGGATGTCTATCAACATGTCCAAGCATGCTAGATATGCCAAAAAGGGAAAGTTTCCCATACGAAATAGGCAAGGTTGCTTGAACCTTTACCAGTTCCCAAAGGTCCTTTCCAAGATATGAGTATGGACTTTGTTGGGCCTCTTCCCGCTGTCTTTGGATCTCGGAACACACAGTGCATGACCATTGTGGACCGATTCAGTAACTCTTACACGTTGATCTTGTGTAAGCAAACGGTCACAGCTGAAGACATCACTCACCGGTTTATCCACCATTGGTACCCCATCGGTGGTTTACCGAGCACAATAACATCAAACATGGATCCCAAGTTTACTTCAAATTTTTGGAGAGTATTATTCGATAACTTTGGGACTAAGTTGCATTTGTTCAGTGCATTCCATCCGCAAATAGACGGCTAGACAAAAATCTACAATCAATTGGCTTTTGATGTTCTCAAATCGTATTGCCATGACAAGCAGTCAAAGTGGGAGCATTATCTTCCTTTGGTTTAGGACATCTTCAACGACACTCCTTTATCTAGCATTGGTCGGACTCTGTATGAGGCTGCATTGGTCGCCGTTTCTCATCACTTTTTACGAGAATGGTGTCACCTTTCTTGGAGGCCAACAAGACCACTGAAACTTTTTCAGAGATCATTGAGTGTGTCAAGGAGCGCCTTGCCAAAGCACAAAAAGCATAAACTAGGCAAGCTAACAAATCAAGAGGAAATGTTAACTTTAGAGAAGGGGATTGGATATATCTCTAGATAATGAAGTGGGCAAACATTGTCCCAAACTCTCCTTTCGTAGCTTCGGATCGTTTCCTATCATTAAAAAGATAAATGATGTGTCTATGAAGGTTAAGCTTCCCAATAGTTGGACTATGCATAATGTTTTCCATGTTTCTTGGTTAAAGCCCTACTTTGGTCTAGCTTTGTAGAATATTGTAGATGAGCAACAACCAAACGTGGTAGATGAGCTGAAGTAATTGAGCTTGAACAGATTCTCCTCCACAGATGTCACATGCACTGTGCACTGTAGTGCATGGTGACAAGATGGCTCATCATCATCAGTAAAACATTGTACAGTATTAGCACCCTTCAGGATGATAATTGTCATACGCCGTGACCCCATTATAATCCTTAGTCCAGGATAAGTTAGGCACGAGCTACGTAGGTCATTCCTCAGCCTTAGACAGACAGTCAGTCAGTTAGTCCAAGTCCCTTAACCCACTTGAAGAGATGCATTCATGCATGTAGAGTCAGTAGAAGCCTTGAGTTTGCATTAGGACATGTGTGCTTTTATGCATAGCAATTATCCCATATGCATGTAGGCCATCTAGACCATTGCAGAAGCATTAGAATATTACTCAGTATTATTCCAGTATTTTTCCCATAATTTATAGCATTTCATTGGCATTTTTACCTTATTTATCCATTATCCAGGACATGATGCAGTCGGCCAGCTCTGTAGCCAGCCGACCAACATCAAGAGAGCATATAAATAGTTGAGCTTTGCATCATTCATTCATTCATATCATATTCAGCCAAGAAGACCTCAACGCTTGGAGCCTTCAGCCCAAGGAGCATAAGTGATTGGAGCATTCAGCATATCAGCCATTTGCGTTTCATCTATCAGCATATAGGAGCATCATGAATCCCTTCTCTGTCAAAGTGGAATAGCATAAACGCACGGGTATAAAGAAGGCTTTGTTGCGCATTACAACGATCAACCAATTGCATGCTACATCTGCCATGTATCAAGTTCCGTTCCTCATAAAGGACAATTGGCTTAGATTGTAAAACCTCTTCGAGCTCATCAATTTCGGGTGAATTATCCATAACTGAGTTGGTAGGCTCAAGTCCCACATACTTTTCAGCATACGTGCATGAAAGGTATTACGAGTTTTCCAATGCTGGGGCAATGCGAGTCTAAAAGCCACCCTCTTGCAAATCCATGCAAGAGGGTGTATGTATACTTGCACACACATGCAAATTGATGCATTTGTGTACACGAGGGTGGTCTAAAGAACCATGTGTTTTATTAAATGGAGAGGAGGAGGAGAGTCTAAAGAATCTGTGATCGATGAAATGGAGAGGAGGAGGGTGAGCAGGAATTCTGACCACATTGCATCGTGCATGTGAATTGTGTACACACCTTTAACTGTTTGTGAGAGTTTACAGGTACAACTTGAGAGGGACAATATTGTAGTGACTGTAAAGAGCGCAAAGACTTTCATGGGCTGAGACTTAGCTTAGTTATGCCATATGGCCACCCTGTTAATCCTGCGTTCTAATTGTCTTTGGATGCCCTTTCACAGCACCCTACGAGCCTGTTGTGGTAAACTGGACAGCAGAAAGGTGCGCCGTGTGTCGATGGGTTGAAGATTATGAGTGGAATAAGATAATCATCTGCAACAGGTAAGCTCTTCCTATGCATTGTGTCGTCACAAATTGGAGCATCTTCTTGTGATTAAGCATAATCTGTCATTATGATCATGTTTGCTCATGGCAGATGCGGGATAGCAGTCCATGAGGAGTGTTATGGAAAGAGGGCATCCAATGGCTCCTTTATATGCCGGGTTTGTGAAAATCCTGATGTTGAACACGAGTGTTGCCTCTGTCCTGTGAAAGGTAAAATAAAATTTCTGGCATGTAGCTGGGTTTTTTTTTTTTTCACAATTTAGCATTTTGAGATCATGGTGGTCAACATCAGGTGGGGCGTTAAAGCCATCAACAATCTATGGCTTTTGGGTGCACATAACTTGTGCTTGGTTCATCGAAGAAGTATCTTTCAAGAATGCTGTAACTATGGAGCCTGCAGATGGCTTGACAAAAATTGATGCTGCTCGTTTTCGTCAGGTTGGTTGCAGTGTGTAACGTGTCCACCTCAACAGGATTAGTTCTAACATTTGACGTGAGAATATTGTGTTGACATCATCCCCTCTATTTTCTGTCTTTAAATATGATTATTGCTCTTAATGACTTGTTTTTGTTGCTTGCCTATCTTACAGGCTTGTGCAGTGTGCAAACAGATACATGGAGTGTGTATCCAGTGTGCCAAGTGCCCCACAGCATACCATGTGATGTGTGCGGCCCGAGCAGGATATCGCATGGAGGTATCTCAACGTGTCCAACTTTAACAAGAAAAGTGGCTGTGTGGGATGCAATGCATGCATTTTTGTTAGTTGCTTATGTCGCACGTGCTCATTATAGTATTTTGCATGAGCTCATGTCCATGGTGATGGGGATGCTTTTGCTGCCATTGACAGTTACACAGTCTGAAGAGCAAGGGTGGAAGCTGGTTGAACAAGAAGATAACTTTTTGTGCTGAGCACAGGTGTGCTCTTCTATCTCGCAAAGATCGTGAAACATGTATAAGACTTTTGTCATAGTAATGTTTTTGAAATTGATATTTGGTTTGGCAATGCACTAGTACAGAAATGTTATTTTCTTTATAATCACCAGAAAAAGATTCAACTGTTATGGAGATAACTTGTGTTTTATCAATAATTTCTGAGTGTAGAGTGGATCTTACGGGGATAGTTGTGCCTTTGTGGGTGTCATTGACCTTGTGTGATGCAGATAATCAATTGGTGCAAGTGAGGTACTCAACTGGTTTTTGATCTTCTTGAGATTCTTCACCTATCACTCTATGCTAGTCAAGGCATTCATAAAATCATGCAAGCGAGAGCTAGCTGCTTACCCATTCTGATTCTGAGGAGTATGTCATATCAAGCATGGATCTTGACAAGAAGAAGACTTGCCTTAGAGAGTGGGAATGCTTTAGAGTCAAGCATACATGATTAATCAATCCTTTGAGCTCCTGTGTAACGTTACAGAAGTGCTTCAAATTATGACATATCAATTTGACTAGAGATTATACTTTGAAATAAATAGAATAGAAGATCAAAAGCTAATATCAGTTTGGAAAGCGAAGGTGCTTTGAAAAAGGCACTTTGTCAACTGCATGTTTCTGAAAGTGCATGTCTGTCTGTGATCAAGATGCTAGTGGAAAAGTCTTGACCAAGTCATCTATGAAATCTCACTCATAGGTCAAGTTGGAGGATAGAACGTTTTGGTACACGATCAGATTCCCAGGTCCGGAAATTCTTGGAATCAAACTCAAAATGTTATTTGATATATTTTCGATGTCAAGGCTTTATGGACTGCTCATTAAGTAGCTTATGGGTTTTAAAATCTAAGCTACAAGATGCTAAGATAGGATGATGTGGTTGACCACAAGGCAGCCAACTTGCTGGTTGCATTCTAAACAAGAGTTGTTCTCCCTCCCCTCCCCACCACTTGGCTTGAGCCCCATTTATGTGGGTCTGAGGATCTACTATGATTGGTGGGTATCGTGGACACACCATGAGTGGACCCATGCTATTATGACAAGGCTTTCCTAGCAGTATAGGTGTGGTTACTTTCTAGGACCCCTGGTACTTCTTGACAAGGCAGCCAACTTGCTGGTTGCATTCTAAACAAGAGTTGTTCCCCCTCCCCTCCCCACCACTTGGCTTGAGCCCCATTTATGTGAGTCTGAGGATCTACTATGATTGGTGGGTATCATGGACACACCATGAGTGGACCCATGCTATTATGACAAGGCTTTCCTAGCAGTATAGGTGTGGTTACTTTCTAGGACCCCTGGTACTTCTTTTGTTTTTGTTTTTGGCTAGATGGACTAAGATGTTCTCAGTGACTCTGGCCAGCTATTGTGTACACTTGTTGGCGGTGTGCCCGATGGGCGTCCAGTGCTGGATGTGGGCCTATGGCCACCCTCCCGCCCCCCGCCATAAGCCTCCGCAGGCATGTTTGTCTGTCTGTGATCCAGATCCTAGTGGAAAGGTCTTCGAGTCTTAACAAGCCATCTGTGAAATCTCTCACTCATAGGTCAAGTTGGAGGGTAGAACCTCTTGGTACATGATCAGATTCTCAAGTCCTGAAATTCTTGGAATTAAACTCAAAACATTATTTGACATATTTTTCAATGTCAAGGCTTTATGGACTACTCATTAAGTAGCTTCTATTTTTTTAACATGTAAGCTACTAGATGCTAAGATAGGACGATTTGGTCGATCACAAACACCCAACTTGCTGGTTGTTGCATTCTAAACAAGACTTGGCTCCCTCCCACCACTTGGCTTGAGCCGCATTTATGTGGGTGTGAGGATCTACTATGATTGGCGGATGTTGTGGACACACCATGGGTGGACACATTCTATTATGACAAGGCTTGCCTAGCAGCATAGGCATGGTTACTTTCAAGGATCCCCTGTTGTTTCTTTGCTTTTCTTGTATCTCTTCGGAGGATTGTACACAACAGGCTCCTCCTAAGGCTGTTTTTGTCGTTTGGTTTCTGCGGATGTTTATCTTTTATGACTAATGAAGGATCTTTTATGTTCTTGGTGAGACGTTAAGGTGTGGAGAGGTGTAAGCAGCTCCCCCACATGCTCCGTTGGGATTCTCCTACTAGTAAATAGCACAAGTGCATAATAGCAGATTATAGTCCTTATTCTACATGATCATTGTGCTTACAAAATACGTTTAACTGTCACCTCACTATTCCTAATTTCCTACAATCTAGGCTCCTAGAAGTCATGCCACAACTTCAGCTCCTTGGAGTCAAAAGGTGAAATTGTTATCTTGTATGCTCCTTTCCCAAGCGCTTATGGGTCTCGTGCATTATGTCGAGGAGGAAGGGCTGAAGCCGTGTGATGATGGCCTTGGTGAGGATTTCTTAGGCAGAGTAGGGTGATGGGTCTCCAGTGGCAAACCTCATTTCAATTCACTCCCTCTCTAGGAATCAAGTACATGAGGCCGCTGCAGGCATGCTCACCTCATCAATGGCCGTCCTATAGAGTGTCCTTGAAGAGTGTTATGACCTTGAAGGTTGTTGGGTTTTATGCTGTGTATGCACCCAGAGGAGTGCTAGTGATCATCAGTAGGTTACTGGGGCACTTTTTACTTGAGTTAGTGGAGGTTTTTTCCCCCAGTTTAGTTCATTTTCACTTATATGCAGTTTATAAGTGTTTTGGTCCACCCGGCACATTTATGGCCGGTCATGTGAACACTTATCCTTTAGGGGTCACTATCATGTGGCTTGTACTTCACTTTTTTATTGATTGAATAGTACAGCAGTCGTGTTCACTCCCTCTGCTTGGTTTTCCATGCCTATTTGCTTTCTGTAAACCCTAACCCTAACCCTGTCCAGTCTTCAATTGGTATCAGAGCTGTTGAAGCTCTGCTTAGCACTGCCCGTACACTGCGCCGTACAAGTACTGTTGCTGCCCGTACATCTGTGCGCCGTACAGCAGCTTCAGTACCTTCTGCCCGTACTTCTGAGCGCCGTACAGCTGTGCGCCTGCTGCCCGTACACCCATTGTGAGCCGCCTTCAGCTACAGCTGTGCGCCTACTGCCCGTACATCCAGACTGCGCCGCCTACAACTTCCGTACCTGGTCGCCTTCAGTCGGGTACTGCACGTCGCCTACAACTACAGTACTGCGCCGCCTTCAGCCTGTACAGTCAAGCGCAGCCAGCATCACCTGCTGCCCGTACACTTGCATCCGTACCAGGCGACTGTACCTGGCGACTGTACACACCTGGCGACTGCACCTGGCGACTGTACCTGACGTGTCTTCAGTGAACCTGCTCGCCCTGCCCGTACATACCAGCTGAATACAGCGCCGCCTTCGACTAGCTTCTGTACAGTCAGCGTTTTTTGTCACCTGCACAGAGAAACGTGCACTGTGTACTTTCAGTGCAGCATTCAGTGCTGAGGACTGTACCTACAGAAATAACACAACCTACAGTGTCATTCGGTGGTAAGCATTAAAATTCATTTTTTGGGCATTTTTTATTTTCTCTGTGAAAATATACAGGCACAACAGGCAGATTTTCTAGCAAGAAAATATACAGATTTTTAGCACAGTTTGGGTGCAGCCAATTTGGGCATTTTTGGGGCATTTTGGCATTGTGTACGCCATTTGCTGCTCTACTCAGTCATTGGTGCATTAAGCTGCACATTCAGAGGATTGAGAGTGCAGGCAGATTTGGGTGAACTGTATTCAGTGGAGTACAGTTGTTATCAGGGTTTTTGCTATTGGGTTTTTTGGTAAACAGGTACAACATTGTGCGTAAAGCATAATGGCAAATCAACAGCAAAGTGATGTATTCACATATTTGTCTAAGGAAGACAAATTGGATGGCACGAACTACTCCTTATGGAGTTTTATGCTGAAAAATGTGCTTGTGGCAAAAGGTCTTTGGGATTTTGTTAGTGGTGATGAACCACGTCCAGGTCCATTGGCTCCAGAGACTCCTCCCCAAGGGGGTGCTCGTGGACGAGGACAACAGGTACAGGCTCCAGGACAGCCATTGCCTGTTCAGAGAACAAATGCTCAAAAGACATGGGATGCCAGGGATGCACAAGCATTGTCACTCATTGCATTGTCAGTTCAGAGGTCCATTATACCTCATATTCGTTCAGCTGGCTCTTCACAGAATGCATGGGTGACTTTGGAGCAAATGTATGCTGCTCGTAATGAGGCTAGGATCTCATTTTTGAAAAGAGAGCTGGAAAATCAGAAAATGAATGAAGGAGATGATATGTCTAGCCACTTAAACAAGCTGCAGGATTTGAGAGAGCAACTCATCAATGTGGATGAGATTATTCCTGAGACACAGCTTGTGTCCACCATCTTGCACTCTTTGCCAAGATCTTACTTGGCTTTCCATACCTCTTTGAACCTCAGCATGAGGAATGCTGTTGAACCCCTCAAGTATCAGGAACTTGTTGCTCTCTTACTACAAGAGGAGCAAATGAGGAAGAATATGAATATGAACACAAATGCTGAACAAGCATTTACTACAGGTCAAAAGGGGAAAGGAAAAACTCAGCCAAAGAGTGCAAATCAAAATTCAGGTGATGGTGGTTCTTCACAGGATACCAAGAAAGGTGATGGACAGCCCAAGAAGAAGGGCAAATGTCATTACTGTAAGAAGCCAGGTCACTACATCACGGAATGTAGGAAGAGGATTGCCAAAGAGAAGGCAAAGGAAGCTGGGATGTCTGTTAATGATGCTCCTAAAGCTCCTCCAGAGACTGCTTCTTTTGTTGAGGACAGGGATTACTGTTTTTTTACATGCAGCTATGATGCCTCTTGGTCTTCACAGGCACTCAGTTTGACAGAGCATGCATGTACTTGGTATTTTGATAGTGGTGCCTCAAAGCATATCACATCTCGCAGGGATTTGTTTAGTCATGTTGGCCCTGCCCCTGTTGGCAAAACTGTTCAGTGTGCCAACAATGCTTCATATCCAGTGTGTGGCATTGGGGAGATTCAGCTTACAGCCATTGATGGCTCCATTCTCCGCCTTACAGATGCCTTATATGTACCAGGTATAAAGAAGAATTTGTTGTCCATTTCTTCTTTAGCACATTGTGGAATGCAAGTCCACTTTGATGATGATAAATGCATGGTCAGAGACAAAGCAAATGCCTTGACCTTGATGCTTACTGGTACATTATGTCATGGACTTTATGAGTTGGATGCATTTCAGCCAGTGGATCAGTCTGCTTATCATGCATTCACTCTTACTCCAGCTATGGTTGATGCGGAGTTATGGCATGCTCGCATGGGGCATGTAAATTTTGGTAGTCTTATGCTTATGCAGCGACATAATATGTTTACAGATCTACCTCTCATGGAGAAGCCTCCAGATCACATTTGTGAAGGATGTATTTTGGGAAAAATGCACAGGTTTTCCTTCCCACGTGATCAGGCTCTAAGAGCAACTGCAAAGTTGCAACTTATACACAGTGATCTTTGTGGACCCATGCAGACGAAGTCATTAGGTGGTTGCTTTTATTTTGCAACATTTATTGATGACTTCTCTCGTATATGCTGGGTCTATCCTTTGACACAGAAATCACAGGTATATGATGCATTTTTGGCCTTTGTAGCACTTGCTGAGACAGAGTCAGGATGCAAGGTGAAGACTCTCCGTTCTGACCGAGGGGGGGAATATATGTCACATGTGCTGAATTCTTTTCTTGGGAGTAGAGGTACAAAACATCAGTATACTACTCCTTACACTCCACAGCAGAATGGGGTTGCAGAAAGGAAAAATCGGTCACTCATGGAGATGGCCAGATGTATGCTAAAGACAAAAAGACTACCACATATCTTTTGGGTGGAAGCAGTAATGTGTGCTTGTCATATTTTGAATCGATGTCCCACAAAGGCATTGGTTTCTATTACTCCTTTTGAGGCTTGGCATGACCGCAAGCCTTCTGTATCGCATTTTCGTATCTTTGGGTGCCTTGCATATGCACACATACCCAAAGAGTTGAGGAGGAAGCTTGATGA
The DNA here is from genome assembly GCF_041138505.1 of Cibotium barometz. Classification (NCBI taxonomy): domain Eukaryota; kingdom Viridiplantae; phylum Streptophyta; class Polypodiopsida; order Cyatheales; family Cibotiaceae; genus Cibotium; species Cibotium barometz. Next base: position 30,440,955 of record NC_141064.1, on the reverse strand, counting down.
TAAAGCCACAAAATGCATTTTTGTTGGGTATAGCCGTGAGAGCAAGGGCTACAGGTTATATGACCCACTATCCAGGAAGATATTCATCAGTCGGGATGTGATTTTTGATGAAAAATCAGAATTATCCATGGCTGGTTATGAGGCAAATCAGGCTGAAAATGATGTGTTTGAAGGTCTACTACCCATGGAGTTTCATTCCACAGTTGGTGATCCAACTCATGAGGGTACTGGACAGCCAGCAAATGATGTAGGTGGTGCAGAAATTCAGCAGCCAAATGAGCCAGAAGCTGAACCAAATATGGGACAACAGGCACCACAGGTCAGACATATACCTAGATGGTATTTGAGGACATTACAGGACAGCCATTTAGAGGGTCCTCTTGCTGGTCGTATCGTAGGGAGACAAGGACCAATGAGCGTGCACACATCATGGATTTGAATCTGGTTATGGCAGCCAGTTTACAGGATGATGATGAGCCTGATTCATTTGTGGATGCACGAGATAATGTGCATTGGAACAAAGCCATGCAGGATGAGATTGATTCTATTAAAAAGAATCAAACATGGGATTTGGTTGATCTGCCCAAAGGCAAGAAAGCCATTGGTACTAAATGGGTCTATAAGTTGAAAAGACATGCAGATGGATCCATTGACAGGTACAAAGCCCGTCTAGTTGCAAAGGGCTATGCACAGAAGAAGGGCATTGATTATGAGGAGACATTTGCTCCTACATCCCGTATGTCGACACTTAGATGTGTCATTGCATTGGCTGCACATCGTGGTTGGGTTGTTCACCAGTTGGACATAAAGACTGCATTCCTACATGGGGACCTCGAGGACGAAGTTTATGTATTTCAGCCCATGGGATTTGCAGAACATGGTCATGAAGGGAAAGTATGCAGGCTGAAAAAGGCCTTGTATGGTTTGAAACAAGCTCCACGAGCTTGGTATGCAAAAATAGATGCTTTTCTACTCACTCAGGGATTTGTGAACAGTCCATCAGAGACCACTTTGTATGTGAAGAAAGAAGAGACAGATCTGCTGGTCATCAGTCTTTATGTGGATGATCTCTTGCTCATGGGATCAAATGATGACAAAATTGCAGCATTTAAAGAGATACTGCAACAGACATTTGACATGTCTGACTTGGGCCTTGTACATTACTATTTGGGCATACAGTTTGTGCAGGATAACAGAGGCATTGGGTTGTTGCAATCACGTTATGTTGCTAAACTTCTGGAGAAGTTTAAATTTCAGGATTGCAAGTCTATTAGTACTCCTATGGAGCCTGGGATGAAACTGTCACTACAAGATGACAGTGTTTCCTTTGATGCCACTACATATGCTCAGGCTGTTGGGTGCCTCATATACTTGTGTAATACAAGGCCAGATATTCAGTATGCAGTCTCTCAGTTGAGCAGATTCATGCACAGCCCACGGTTGTCACATTGGCAAGCTGTGAAGCGTGTATTCCGTTATTTGCAGGGTACCTTGTCTCTTGGGTTGCTTTATCCTGAGGGGGGTGACATGCAGTTACATGCTTACAGTGATTCAGATTGGGCTGGTGATTTTGATACCAGACATTCCACTAGTGGGAATTGTTTCTTCCTTGGCGCTTCATGCATTTCTTGGCTAAGCAAGAAACAGACCACAGTGGCCACTTCATCTTGTGAGGCAGAGTACAGAGCAGCCTACACTACTACTGTTGAGTGTGTTTGGCTGCGTCGTCTTATGACTGATATGGATATTTCAGTGGAGGAGCCTACACCTATCTATACTGATAGTCAGAGTGCCATTGCTGTGGCCAGGAATCCTGTGTTTCATGCTCGCACGAAACACATTGAGATTCACTATCATTTTGTTCGGGAGAGACTCCAGGCAGGAGATATCAGTCTGATCTACTGTCCTACAGATCAGAATGTGGCAGACATCTTCACCAAGGCATTACCACGTCCGAAATTTGAAGCATTCCGCAATGCTTTGAATTTGTTTCCTTTTGGTGGATGATGTACAGTGATCACATATCACTCCAGGGGGGTTTGTTGGGTTTTATGCTGTGTATGCACCCAGAGGAGTGCTAGTGATCATCAGTAGGTTACTGGGGCACTTTTTACTTCAGTTAGTGGAGGTTTTTTCCCCCAGTTTAGTTCATTTTCACTTATATGCAGTTTATAAGTGTTTTGGTCCACCCGGCACATTTATGGCCGGTCATGTGAACACTTATCCTTTAGGGGTCACTATCATGTGGCTTGTACTTCACTTTTTTATTGATTGAATAGTACAGCAATCGTGTTCACTCCCTCTGCTTGGTTTTCCACGCCTATTTGCTTTCTGTAAACCCTAACCCTAACCCTGTCCAGTCTTCAAAGGTCATAACATGCTGGCAATAATATCTATGGGCTGCCCTGGATAGGGTCACTAAAGGTTATAAGTGACTTATGGGTCAGTTATGACATGGGCTAGTTTGAAAGGACTTTTTTTTTTTCCCGGGAAAAAGATCCTTATATTAGTTAACGAAAAAAAAACAACCATAATAGGCTAAATACAACCCCGTAGGGCTAGATACAACCTCACCTCGTGTGTGGGTGGGAATCAAATGATCAAAAGGGAAGAGACTCTTCTCCTCTGGCTGGCCGCTCTATGAGGAGAAGACTATCTCATACAGGGGGAGGGGGGGTTTGGGGGGGGGGGTGGGAACAACTACACAGGTGGTCTATAATGCCAAGTGGGTTCACCACCTCGATCTGTGAGGAAAGGGCCAGGCCTCTAGAGTCTCAAGAAAGCTTCCCGCCGCTTTTGCATGCGGTCAGAACCTCCTTGTCACTTCCCCCTCTGACCACTGAGGGTATGAATGATATCAAGCCAAATGCTCCTGATTGACTCAGCAGGCGGGGTGCGGGTATCCTCAATGGCCTCACTGCATCTAGCTCGCTAAATGTGCTAGGCTGCAATGCTACTGCAAATCTCCCATCTCTAACATGAGCCTGGTCGCCAGTGGTCTGGGGCTGGGGTTGGGGCTGGTACTGCCGAAATGCGGTGGTGAGAGAGCTGAAGGGCGAGCCCTCCCCCATCCTCCTTGTAAGCCTTGACCACCTTTGCCTTTGTGGCCCAAGCGATAGTGCCCCATGTAATGATCTTGGTCGAGGCCGTGTCCATCGTGAAGATACGGAGAATCCGCCGCCAAATCTGCTGATCCTTTGGGCAATCCCAAAGACAATGCCGCTGAGACTCCTGAAGGTGGCTGCACCTCGGGCAATCTATTGGCCGACCTCCCACAGCCAGCCAAGTGCCAATTGCCTGTTGGGGTAAAGGCATTATGCCCACCCTTATAGTGTGTACAAGCCCATAAGTTATAGTACATAGTACACTTAGTACTTTTAATGTACTAAGTGCACTATGTGTACTAGTGCAATATACATATGTGATAGGGGAGTCACACACTCATCTTGATGAGTTGACTTATCCCCACAACTCTCTCTCCCTCTCTCTCCCTGCTTCTCTGTGTATGTCTCCCACATGAATCTCAAACCCTAATTAAATCTCTCCCATTCAACTGGTATCAGAGCATAGGTTGCTGTCTTGATCCTCTTCCTTCTCCCTAGAGCCGTCAATTTTTTGCTGCCCTGCACTGGAGGTGTGTGAAGCGAAGGCTACAGAGGTGAAACCTGTTGTTGGCTAACTTTGGGTGTTGCAGGTGTCAGCTGACAGGCAGCGCAGCGAAGCGCTGCACAGCAGGTCGTCTAGGGGTTGACGGGCAGAGCTACACGTAGCGTAAGGCTATTAAGCGCACAGCAGTCGGGCGTCCATCGAACCTGGCGGAAGGTGCAGGCTGGTGAGCGTTAGCCACAAGGCGTCAACAAACGGAGCGAAGGCTTTTACGACTTGACATGAGCCGGCAAGGACGGTGCGGTGAACGTGTAGCGAAAACACCCGTAGCGCGAAGGCGAAGGCAGGCGGGCGTCCATCGCTTCGCTCCACGTCACCTTCTCCAAGGCGTGTGCGTCTGTCCCCGCTAAGGAGTTTCGATGGTGTGCGATTGACAAGGCAGCCCGTCGGCTCTTCACGACTGCCCCAGCCCTAGACCACGTGCTCGCCCAGCCTGGCTTCGAGCTGTTTGCTTGTAGGCGCACAGGCGACTAGAATTCGCACAAAGGCTCTTCACGACTGCCCCAGCCCTCCGTCATCCGTACAGCTACAGGCGCATCAGCAGTACCTTCAACATCCACACAGTCAGTGTGTACAGCAGCATCAACAGCAAAAATCGACGCCCCCTTTTCTGCAACAGCATCAACATCATAAATTCAGCCTGCAAATCTCAGAGAAATTCAAAAATTAAGAGGTATTTGCCTTCAATTTTGGGAATTTCTTATCAATTCAATCAATTGAGCAGGTACAGGTGCCGAATTGCTCAATTTTTGAGCAAAATTGCAAAATTGGGTGACATTGGTCACAATCAAGATCAATTTGCAGGAAATTGGATGTCAAAATTTGGGGCTTTTGATGTATTTGTGCAATTAAGCATTCATACATGCTGTATGATGTGAGAAATCGCACATTCGGGCAAAATTGCAGCAAATTGCAGTGCAAATCAAGGGGCTTTTATGCCGATTGGATTGATTTGCATGCAAGCAATCGCATTTGATGCTGTGGATAATGTGTTGATGCCTTACAAGCACTCAATGTGCCTGTAAATCAAGGGGCTTTCATGTATTGGATGTATATGTGGCCAGGGGGAAGCATCGCGAAGACTCTGGATGCCTTCATGTGTGTCAATGTACCATGTATGATCAGCAATTGATCTTAAATCAAGGGGTTTTTCAAGATCGTATGCTTGTTAAATTGGCAAAGCAGCAGGCAAGACATTTATGCCTTGAATCCTTAGAAATCAGCTTGCAGTCAAGGGGCTTTTGCCCAATTTCTGTTCGGAACTGTTGTATGCAGTGTTCGGGACTGTAAAAGTCTGATTTTCACTCATTTGGACAGCCAGGAGAGCATTTATTGCTATTGTACCTGTTGGTACAGATTTGGCACAGCTTTGTGCAAGTTTTGACATGGCTGTACACTGATTTGAATGAGGAAAAGGTTCAATTTCAGCTGCTGTACTTGCCGGTACAGGTTTGGTACATCACAGGTGAGCACTTGGTACTGTTGTACAGTACTTTGGAAGGGCAACAGAGCACATTTAAGGTGCTGTCCTAAATCTGCAGCAACCAGATTTTGGTGTTTTCATCACATACAGTGGGAGAAAAGTTGCATTCGTGCTTCCGCAGTGGGAGATAAAGCTTGGGAGAACAACTGTGAGCACTTTGTGTGCTTTTGGTGCAGTGTTTGCACACTTGCAGGGAGTCAGGCATTGACAGGTTGCATATTGCTATGGCAACCACAGGTGAGAGCTCTTCATTGCTTCACATCAAGAAGCTTGAAGGCTCACATAAAACCCAGTGCTATAATGTGTTGCTCCAGAAAAAGCAGCACAAGCCTATCAAAGAAAGGGGTGTAAAGCCCGCTTCTCTTACTGCTGAAGAGTGGGAAGATATGGATGAGCTGGCAAGATCTACTTTCATGTTGTCTGTGTCAGACTCTTTACTTTTCAGCATTCGTGAAGAGAAGACAGCTTGGGGAATGTGGCAGAGATTGCAGGACTTGTATGCCCAGCAAAGTGCCTCAAGCAAAGTGTATTGGTTGAAGAAACTCATAGGTCTTCAGATGAAGGAAGGGGCTTCTATGACAGCCCATCTAAATGAGTTTAATGGTATTGTCAGCCAAGTTATAAATCAAAAGTTGGCAATGGACGATGAGTTCATCAAAGCCACTTTTCTCTTATGCACTTTGCCAGAGAGTTGGGACACATTCAGGACAGCCACTAGCAATTCAAATGCTATGCTGTCATATGCAGATATTGAGGGTGCTCTTCTTCAAGAGGAGATGAACAGGAAAAACAACTCTGTTGGAAAGTCCAATGCAATGAATGCACGTGGGAGATCCCAACAAAGGGGAAAAAGCCAAGAACGGGGAAGGAGCAAGTCTCGCTCCAAAAAGGACTTGGAATGCCATTATTGTGGCAAGAAGGGACACATCAAAAAGCAATGCTACAAATGGAAAAATGATCAAAAGGAAAAGGGAAAAGGCAAAGACAAAGACAAAGATGAAGCCAAAGATGTAAAGCCAAAGGGCAAAAGTGGAGTCAAGATTGAAGAAATCAATGTGTCACATGCAGGTGACAATGAGGATGAGGTCCTATTTACGTCTTCACTTGATGCCCATTCACTTCTTACAGGTGGTCATGGTATGCACTCATGGATCATTGATTCAGGTGCCTCCTTTCATGTCACAGGTTGCAGAGACTTGTTTGTCAGGTATACTGCTGGCAATGAAGGAGTAGTTTATTTGGGTGATAACCATGCATGCAAGATTCTTGGCAGAGGTGATGTGAGGCTTGTGTTTTCAGATGGCTCACAGCTTATGCTCCATGATGTCAGGCATGTGCCTGAGATCAAGAAGAACCTGCTTTCTACTGGACAGCTTGATGATGCTGATTATGTTACCACATTTGGTCGTGGAAAGTGGAAAATTAGTAAGGGCTCACTGGTTGTTGCCAGAGGCTCTAAGGTGGACACTCTTTATTTCATGCATGCAGGTGTTTGTCACCATACTAATGTAAATGCAATCGAGCTGCCGGAAATTTCTGTGGCATAGCCGGTTGGGACACATGAGTGTCAAAGGAATGGAGCAATTGTCTCGTTTGGGTTACTTGCCTTCTCTAAAGTTTTCAAGTTTTCAGTTTTGTGAGCATTGTATATATGGTAGGCAACTACAGTGCCCCCACAAGAAAGCTCTTGGACAGAAAGTTGCTCAGTTAGAGCTTGTGCATACAGATGTATGTGAGATGCCTTAGCTTTCTTTGGGAGGGGCAAAATACTTTGTGTCTTTTATTGATGATGCCACACGCAAGGTGTGGGTTTATCCTCTCGTTTGAAGAGTGATACATTCTCAGTGTTTCAGAAGTTTGTTGCTCTTGTTGAGAATCAAACTGGCAAAACACTGAAGGCTTTGCGTTCCGACAATGGTGGAGAGTATATGTCCAAACAGTTTCAGGACTTTTGTGATGCTAAAGGCATCAAGAGGGAGCTCTCTACTCCATATGATCCTCCACAAAACGGGACAGCAGAGAGGATGAACATGACCATTCAGGAGAAGGTCCGTTCTATGTTGTCACATGCTGCATTACCTCATGGTTTTTGGGCTGAAGCTGTTATGACAGCCGTTCATCTTATAAACAGGTCACCTAACACGAGGCTTGGTGGGAAAGTGCCAGAGGAAGTATGGACAGGGAAGCCTCCGTCATACAAGCACTTGAGAGTGTTTGGTTGTGTTGCGTACGTGCACATACGCAGGGAAATGCGCACCAAACTTGATCCTAAGTCTCACAAATGCATATTCCTAGGATATGGTGACAGAGGTGAAATGGGGTATAGACTTTGGGATCCCGTGAATAGAAAGATTATACGCAGCAATGATGTCATTTTTGATGAAACATGCATGTATAAGGAGCCTGCAAGGCAACAGGAGCCTGGCAGAGTCATCTTTGATGATGATGGACATCATGGACAACAACCAAGGGCTGTAAATCAGCCATTACAGCATGAAAACCAGCCCTTAAATGGTGCTGAAAATGGTCCAAATGGACAGCCAGACATGGCAGAAGATATCCCTATGGATATACCACAGTTAGAGGAGATACCAGGCATGATTTTTCAGCCTTATGGCATGGAACAGGAGCCACCAATAGGTGATATGCAGGCTGGACAGCAACCTGCAAATGATGGTCATTGGGTACGGAGGTCCACCAGACCCTCCAGAGCCCCTGACAGGTTTGTTCCAGGGGTTGACTACTTGATGCTTACTGACTGTGGGGAGCCCTCATGTTATAAGGAGGCTTTACAGAGGGCAGACAAGGCTCTTTGGGAGCGTGCCATGAAGTCAGAGATGGATTCTCTGCACAAAAATGGAACTTGGAAGTTGGTGCATTTGCCTACAGGCAAGAAGGTTTTGCCATGCAAGTGGGTTTACAGGCTCAAAGTTGCACCAGATGCAAAGCCAAGATACAAAGCCAGGTTAGTGGCTAAGGGCTTCAAGCAGGAATACGGTGTGGACTTTGATGAGATCTTCTCTCCAGTGGTCAAAATGACCACACTTAGAGCTGTGTTAGCTTTGGTTGCACATGATGATCTGGACTTGATTCAGATGGATGTGAAGACTGCTTTTCTTCACGGTGATCTCCATGAGGAGATATATATGCAACAGCCAGAGGGTTATGCAGTAAGTGAAAGGAGAAGCTTGTATGCAAGCTGAAAAAGAGTCTTTATGGGCTCAAACAGGCACCAAGGGAATGGTATCATAAATTTGATACATTCATGAAATCCCAGAAATTCAGGAGAAGTGACATAGATCACTGCTTGTACACCAAGAAAGCTTTGGATGGCAGTCTATTGATCCTCATCTTGTATGTTGATGATATGTTGATTGCCGGGAAATCTCGTAAAGAGATGGATGCCTTGAAGAAGAGGCTGCATGAAACCTTTGATATGAAGGATTTGGGTGATGCAAATCACATTTTGGGTATGCGGATACTTCGGGACAGAAATCAGCATGTGTTGTATTTGTCTCAGAAGGAATACATTGGCAAAGTTTTGCAGAGGTTCAATATGGACGGGGGGAAGAAGACTAGTACTCCTTTGCCTCCATATGTGAAACTCAGTGCTATGGACAGCCCACAGTCGGATAGAGACAGGGCTGATATGGCCAAGGTTCCGTATGCTTCAGCTTGTGGCAGTCTCATGTATGCCATGGTTGCTACTAGGCCGGACATTGCATTTGCAGTGGGAGTGGTTTCTAGATACATGGCCAACCTTGGCAAGAAGCATTGGGAAGCAGTGAAAGGTGTCATGAGATACCTGAAGGGCACACAGGATATGTGCATTTGTTTTGGCAAACAGGATGCATTAGTGCATGGTTACACGGATTCGGATTATGCCGGTCATCCAGATAACCGGAAGTCTACTACCGGTTATGTGTTTACATTCACAGGAGGTGCTGTGTCATGGATATCCAAGATGTAGAAGTGCACAGCCTTATCTACTACAGAGGCCGAGTATATTGCAGCCACAGAGGCTTGCAAGGAGGCATTATGGCTATCTCGGTTAGTGGTTGATTTGGGTTATACAGGGGATATTCCATTGTTGCATTGTGACAGTCAGAGTGCCATCCAGTTGGCAAAGAACCCTGTCTTTCATGCAAAGACGAAGCATGTGGATGTGAAGTTGATCTGAGCTACAGAGGCACTGTAGAAAATCTCTATCTCCTCTGCGAATCTCTAGAGATTCCCCTCATCTCCTGAAAGGAAGGCTGCTGTGTCATCTGCAAACTCTGAATCCAGCAGCTCCTCTTGCATGCAGAGAGGGAGACACAATCCCTGAAGCCCCGTCTCCTGGGCCGAGAGAAAATTGCTCATGGCCTCAGCAACGAATAGGAAGAGGTAAGGTGCCAGAGGGCAGCCCTGCCAAAACCGAGCGGGAAAGGGGGAATCTATTGCCACGGGCTCCCTGAATGAGGACCTGGCTATGCGAGGCTTACTGAGACCCCATGAATCCACTCCACTGGGAATCCCATCCGGTTCATCGTGCCCTCCAGAAAGCTCCAATCCACCTTGTCATAAGCTTTCTCAAAATCGAGGAGTAGCACTATGAGGTCCTGTTGCCGTAGTTTGGCCGAAGCTGTCGCCTCTCAAAAGGTGAAGATGTTGTCTACAATGCTCCAATCCTGAACAAAGCCGGTCTGCGTGTCATGAATCAAATCCGGGAGAAAATGCCGAAGTCTCCTGCTGATGGCCTTTGCCAAGATCTTATAGGTGGTCCCTAGGAGAGTGATGGGTCTCCACTATTGGATCTCCAATCTATCGCCACCCTCCTTGGGAATCAAATGTATCAAGCCCTCCTAGAGCCTATCTGGCATGGCACCTGTGAGCATATTCTCATTGAAGGCAGCACGAAGGCCGCCTTCCATGAGGTCCCAATGGCGAAGAAAGAAAGAGACAAGAAGCCCGTCTGCCCCCGGGTATTTATCCCTAGGTAATGCCGTCACCGCCTCCGCCAACTCCTTTGAAGTGAATGGGATCAATAAGAAAGACCGAAGGGAGGGGGGAACCACCTCTCTCATGTCGCTAGACCCTCTCGCGCGTGTCCATCACCGGGGGGGGGGGGGGGGGGGGGGGGGATAATGGGGCACCTATGAGACGAGATCGGAAAAAATCCGTGGCGATAGCTCTCACATGGGGGGAATCATAAACAATAGCTTCAACTTGGCCACGTAATACCGTCACTCCTGTGGGGGTGAAACTCGCGGTGGTGAGTGCTCGGGGGACTAGGGCCTTTGACACACTTGTTGATACCATCAATGCATATTGAAACATTTAAACATTTAAAAGCTGGACAAAACATCCACAAATGCTGAAAATGGAGCTTGCACGTGTGACACCGCATAGAGGCCGGAATGGGCCGACCCCCCCCCCCCCCCCCCCCCCCTCCCCGAGTATTTTATTACCCAAGGAGAATAATTTCATGTACAAGCTTTGAGGGCCTTACTCTCTCCACGGGAGATGCCGGATTATCCATATACAAATGCCATAACACAGCCCAACACGAGGCAACCAAGCCGGAACATAGGCTGTAGAAATGCTGAGCCAACAACATAATCCATATACCTCTGTGTGGGTACTGATTCTTCCCCAAAAAAACCACGGGTCTTCATGCAATAGAGCTGGTACAGCAAGTACAACTCTCCATTCAGCCGGTACAATAGGTATAATGGCTGGTACAGCTCGTACGGTGGCTGGTACAGCCGGTACAGCAAGTACAAAAGCTGGTATAGCATGTAGTGGTTGGTACAGTGGGTACAGTGGTTGGTACAGCAAGTACAGAAGCTGGTACAGCCGGTACATGGGTGGTACAGTAAGTACAACAAGTACAAGGATTGGTACAGCCAGTACAATGGTTGGTACAACAGGTACAAAGGCTGGTACAACAAGTACAATGGCTAGAAATCATAATAAATGATTAAATACCCTTGCCTTCAGTATTTCTTTGCGATGGAAGCCTCCAAAACAGTCCCCAACAGCTGGTATTCTTCATGGGCAGCCTTCAAGAGAGAGAGAGAGAGTAGCCATCATTAGGGCAGCATGTACAGTGGTAGAGGCTAGTGTGCAGCAAGAGAGCCTCTTTTAACGAAGGGAGAGGGCTCCAATTTATAGATTTGGGTCTCCCATGAGTTGAAATGGCAAGAGAAGGCTACAATGACAAGTGGAGAGCCACACAATAGCTGGAGTGACAAGTGTGAGGCCACTTGTCTCACTTTGATCCACTTTCTAACAAGTGTCAAGACACTTGTCTCACTTTTGGTCCACTTTCTTGCCACATGTCCCAATCTAAGAGATGGGTCCTTCCATAAACTTTATCTCTAAAAATATCCCAACTGGTAGACATTCTGTCATAGCACTTTGCCAACTCTTGGTATCTGCTCAATTCCAGATGCAATGACGCGAACAGAATTTCCATCGGAGTCGGGCCAAAAATAGCAACTCTCCTAAATTTTAGGAGTGTGGTCCCTTTGTATTCTAGGATAATCCCCCATTCCCAAAGCTTGTACTTTCCAAATATTTAGGCATCCTGAAGTCCAGTAGACCCCTTTCATATTGGGAAATGTCCAGGCTAGTGACATCCTCCCCAGCTTCTTAAAAGTTGTCCGCAACTTTAAGCTTCAAGCCATATATTCAAGATATAATCATGTCCCATCGAGTGGGCGAGATGAGACAGTCTCAAAAATCCAATATAACTGAAAAATCCATGTTCCAAAGAAATGGGTGAGACTAAATAAGTCTCTATAATAGCAATATTAAAATCATGTCCCAAAATAAATGGACGAGAATTCCATGGAAGATATGATAGACACAGGCATAAGAGCCAATTGTGTCTCAATCGCCAATATGAATGAGATAATCATATGCCAATGAAAATCACGAACCAGGTGCTAAGACACTTAAATAAGTTTCATGCACAAGAAACTAGTGCCTCGCACAGAAACATGTGCTATGCACACAAACTGGTGCCATTCAAGAGCACAAACCATGGTGACAGAAAAGCTGGTTCTCCATAGTTCTGGCAATCCTTTCTCCTAATCCCAACAGTTCCCATGTTCTCCCATACAATCCCAACTCTGATCAACAAGCATGGTGTGAAAACAATGAAACACTCACTCCACAATCGCAACACGAATCCACGTGTATGGTGGAGTGTTCATTGAATTGCCCTCTCACAATCCCAACATGAATCCACATGCATGGTGAGATAAACAATGAATCTCTTGGCCTCTGTATGGGGAGATAGTGATTCTAATATGGCATAAAGATAAATAATTCCATGTCCCAAATAAATGGGCGAGACAAAACAGTCCCATAAGTCCAGATATCATAATCATGTCCCAAGTAAATGGGTGAGACAAATCAGTCCCATAAGTCCAGATATCATAATCCATGTCCCAAGTAAATGGGCGAGACAAATCAGTCTCCTGCCAACAAGGCATCGGTCCACATGACCCTTGGCATAGACATAAGTAGGCGTCATGTCCACTTTACTACTTGCACTCCGTGTTGATACTCTGACCACACATCTTGGATGAGAGGTGGGCTCAAGTAACAAGATAAAACAATCACTTGCAGGCATAGATAACCTGGTGTTTCATAAGCATTTTTGCTACACATAGTTTATAGGCATTTCGGCCACCAACTCACACTACCCTCTCAAGTGCCCATGTTCCCTTCCATCTGCTCTCTATTGTTCCACCCAGATATGGTAGAAACAATCTTCAAGAGAGCACGTAGGACAAGAGAACACTACACACGGTATGTTGTGCTCGACACTATCCTCTGAAGTGTCCATGTTCCCTTCCATCTGCTCTCTATTGTTCTACCCACACATGGTAGAAACAATCTTCAAGAGAGCACGTAGGACAAGAGAACACTACACACGGTATGTCGTGCGCTCGACACTACCCTCTGAAGTGCCCATGTTCTCTTCCATCTGCTCTCTATTGTTCCATCCACACATGGTAGAAACAATCTTCAAGAGAGCACGTAGGACAAGAGAACACTACACAGGGTATGTGAACCATGGGTTTCATAAGTCCAATGCATCCCAAATAAAGGGAGCCAAAAAGAATAATCCATAAACCTGAGGATAGATCCAAATCCCTAGAAAAGAAGTCCAGGAATCCATAGACCTGTATATCATAATCCTTGTATACCATAACTCTTGCCACATACTCCGTGCTAACCACACACCTTCGAGTAGAGGTGGACTTTATCCATAAAAGCATCATATCCATGAGAGATCCAAATATTTCTTCTCTATAAACTGGGACAGATTCGTCCATAGAAATTGCTTGTTAAGCCCAATATCTATATAAATCTCGTCCAAGAAAGAAATCTCCATAGATATAATCCATGCCAATAAAGGGAGTCATAAACAATGTTTCCCTGAAACCATCTCAAGGCAAACACCACCACCTTTCTCCTTGCATGGCTATACAAGGGTCAGTGAACATCAAAAACACTTCATAGTAAATAGCAAAAGCACCAACTTTGCAAACTCAAAGTATACTTAGCTTTTCTTTGCCAGGTTGGTTGAAGCCAAAAGAAATATCTCGTCACCATATCCTTAAGATATCCTGAGATATATCTCCATATAGCTTGCTTGTAAGCTTGATAATATAATCCACAATATCCATATGGAAAGAGTGCTAAACGTGTGCACATAAAGCCAACTCCACACTTCCAAGATAAAATTTTGTGAATTCATAAATCCTTAGATCAACAAGCGCTCATGCTCTTGCTTCATAAGCTATGAAGCGGCTGGCCATGCTTAACAGCAATGATGGTAAGTGTGGTCCCCACTTGAGATCTTTTCTCTTTCTTATTGATAGAAGGAAGCCTCTGCTTCCAAGAAAGCCTATGCTCTGATACCAATGAAACTCGCGGCGGTGAGTGCCCGGGGGACTAGGGCCTTTGACACACTTGTTGATACCATCAATGCATATTAAAACATTTAAACATTTAAAAGTTGGACAAAACATCCACAAATGCTGAAAATGGAGCTTGCACGTGTGACACCGCATAGACCCCCCCCCCCCCCCCCCCCCCTTGGAGTATTTTATTACCCAAGGAGAATAATTTCATGTACAAGCTTTGAGGGCCTTACTCTCCCCACGGGAGATGCCCGATTATCCATATACAAATTCCATAACACAGCCCAACAGGAGGCAACCAAGCCGGAACATATGCTGTAGAAATGCCGAGCCAACAACATAATCCATATACCTCCGTGTGGGTACTGATTCTTTTCCAAAAAAACCACGGGTCTTCATGCAATAGAGCTGGTACAGCAAGTACAACTCTCCATTCAGCCGGTACAGCAGGTACAATGGTTGGTACAGCCGGTACAGTGGTTGGTATAGTTGGTACGATGGTTGGTACAGCAGGTACAGCAAGTACAAATGTTGGTACAACATGTAATGACTAGTACAGTAGATACAATGGTTGGTACAACAAGTACAGAAGCTAGTACAGCCGGTACATGGGTGGTACAGCAAGTACAAGTACAAGGATTGGTACAGCCAGTACAATGGCTGGTACAGCAAGTACAAAGGTTGGTACAACAAGTACAATGGCTAGAAATCATAATAAATGATGAAATACCCTTGCCTTAAGTATTTCTTCGCGATGGAAGCCTCCAAAACAGTCCCCAACAGCCGGTATTCTTCATGGGCAGCCTTCAAGAGAGAGAGAAAGAGAGTAGCCATCATTAGGGCAGCCTGTAACAGTGGTAGAGGCTAGTGTGCAGCAAGAGAGCCTCTTTTAACGAAGAGAGAGGGCTCCAATTTATAGATTTGGGCCTCCCATGAGCTAAAATGGCAAGAGAAGGCTACAATGACAAGTGGAGAGCCACACAATAGCTGGAGTGACAAGTGTGAGGCCACTTGTCTCACTTTTGGTCTACTTTCTTGTCACATGTCCCAATCTAAGAGATGGGTCCTTCCATAAACTCTCTCTCTAAAAATATCCCGACTGGTAGACATTCTGTCATAGGCACTTTGCCAACACTTGGTATCTGCTGTAATGACGCGAACAGAATTTCCATCGGAGTCGGGCCAAAAATAGCAACTCTCCTAAATTTTAGGAGTGTGGTCCTTTGTATTCTAGGATAATCCCCCATTCCCAAAGCTTGTACTTTCCAAATATTTAGGCATCCTGGAGTCCACTAGACCCCTTTCATACTGGGAAATGTCCAGGCTAGTGACAGGGGGCCAGCTATCTCGAAAAAATCTATTGTGATTGTGTCACTGGTCTGAGTCCAGAATGAAGCCCGGGCATGGTATCTGTACTCCACCCTCCTCTCCTCAATGGACCGAATCTCTGTGCGGGCGGTAGCAAGCTGACTCTCAATCCACGGGTTGTCTGGGGAACTCTCCTGAAGCCGTTGGAAAGATGCCAGGCCCCTCCTCAGACTCCTCGTTCTTCCAAAATCCCTCCAATCTACTCTGGGCTGCCTTCTGTAAGAAAACACTGATCTCCCCTAGGCCACCATCCAAAGTGCACGCTGCAGAGCCTGAGGAAAAGTCTAATCCCGCCCATATCTGCTCAATCCGGTTGTAGATCTCAGGGTCTTGAATGAGGCTGTATGGAATCTTGGAACTCGCATGCTTGTCATGCCTCCAGGGATCCTCAAGGGACAATCTGGGGCATGATCTGAAAAAGTAGTGCTTGCCAAGATACCAACCATGCTCCCACGGTTGCAATCCCACTCGTCGACGTAAAACCTGTCCAGCCGAGAGAGGTTGGGGCCAGTGCTCCTCTCAGCTGATCGAGAGAAGCCAAGACTCCTAGTGCTACGCTCAAACACTGGAAGATGCTAGGGTCCTCTCCCCTAAGAATCAATATCATCTCCTCCCAGGCAGAGTACTCCACTCCTGAGATTGTGGCCGTCCCTTCTTCAAGTTTGTCCTCTGCTGCCTCTATCACATTGAAGTCACCGCCCATGCACCAAAAATCAGTGCGGGGAAGGGCCTGTCGGACTGTGCTCCAAAAGAGGGCTCTACCTGTGGTGGCAGCATTTGGGGCATAAATGTTGAGGAAGCCAACACTATCCTCACCAATCAGAATGGTAACCCACTATGCATGCCTTGGAACTATGACCCACTGTGCATGCCTTGGAACTATGACTCTTGATCCTGCCATTGACGGTAAGAGCTTCTTTCACTGACAGAAAGACATACTCCTCCGTGCGTCCGTCAAGGGCTGAAGGATGGAGACCAAAAAGAATGACTCCTGCCAGTAAAATCTTCTCGCAGCGGCGGGTGCGTCCCTCAGAAAGGTGATGCTCTTGGAGGAAAAGAATGTCGATAGGTCCCCCCACCATAGCTCTCTGGAGCTCTCCTCTAAGGACGCCTCGTCTCTGAAAGCACTGAGGCCCCCCTGAACCCTGAATGTTCCATGAAATAATCCTCATATCAAACTCTGTGTGAGGCGGAACTGTCGTAACTAACCCACTTGGCACGACTTCGCACCAGGGCGGATTGTGACTATTCCCCATCTCAACCCATGCCCAAGACTCTTCAAGTGGAGGGCCGGTTCCTGTCCTCCATGTGATGCCACTCTGTCAGAGCGTGAGAGTATGCATACTCCGGGCTCCATCGATCACAATGAAGATACCTGTAAGAAGGGGGGAGAGGTACTGCGATGGAGGTATGCATGAACACGAATAGCAGCACCTCTAGGCTGAAGGTCACCATCTCCCCGTCCTGGTCTCTGTGGGCTGATCTACCAAGCTCCATCCTGGCCAATGGCCATAGATGAGTAAGTACGTCGGTGATGCGGAGATCATCAAGATGATGCGATAGCTCAACTGCTTGGCCTTGAATGGCAGAGGCCATCGACCTTGGGTCCCACTGTCCCTTGGGCTGCACTCAAGGGGAAAGAGAAGATCATCGCGCCATTCTCTGGTGTAGAAGGTCTAGAGTGGTGGAAGACCACACAGATCCGAATAGGAGCTACAGTCTCCTCAAACATGTCTATCCCTTCTGTCGGAAGACACCGAAGAAACTATAATCCACAGGTTGCCCCAAAATCTTGGGGGCCCGCCTGGACTAGTTTGAAAGGACTTGCTTATTAATAGGTGTGCTTTTATTCCAACCCAAGCCTAACAAGTGAAGATTTGAATCTCCGGAGGTTTGACAGAAACTCAATACGAAGGGTTTTGTGTAAATATATGCTCTTATGTGTGTGTGTGTGTGTGGAGTGCGTGTGTGTGAGAGCATATCTTGGTACAGAGTTCTACACCTACTAATGGGCATTGATGACGTTAGTAGGGATGTTGTAGTATCTAGTCCGTACTATGCATAATGGAGTTGATAGTTATTTAGTCTTGTGGGTTGACTACCATGAGTATATAACATGCACGTTCCTAAAAGGTGAATTTGGGCATGTTCCTGGATTCATCTAGGTATATATATTTTATTCCAACCCAAGCCTAACAAGTGAGCATGGACTAGGGCTTTTATTACAAGCCAAGCCTACGCAAGTGCATAGGGAGGATATGGGGACCCAAGCAAGGCCTAGGTCATGCTTTAGCCATACCCTTGGCTGGCAGGCTTGGACACTATATTTTGAGCAACAAGCATGGTTCAGTGTTGGTCTAGAGGCGAAGAGTCCTCTGCCAAACTTTTTGCGCTTTGGGACAGTCCCAAATGAAGTGCCGTTTGCAACTCTAGGGGGTGGCTGCGACATGCACACTACTGCTGGGCCAACTGCCACAGGAGAGTGTGACCTTCCTTGGCTGAAAGCTGGCCCACAGACGCTTCCAAAAATCTGAGGAAGCAGGAGGAAATGCTATGGGAGGCCTAGTGGTCTGCTGCTGTTGAATCCACTATGATCCTCCATGATTACTCCTCCTCATTCCCTTCATACAGATGAGGAGAGACTCAGCCAGCCTTTGATCAGGAACCCCCTCTTCAGGATGCTGAGTAGCCAAGGGCTCCTACATTGCCTGGGGGCCTTTCAACACTGGTCCCGCTCAGTCATTTCAGGAAAGTGAACCAGCTTCAAGAGGCTCCCCTCAGAGATTCAGGATAGATGCCTCTCTAGGATCCGGGGCCGAGACCAATTTACCCTCGCCATCAACTTGCCATACCCTTGATTAACAGAGTCCCCTCTCCGCTGGCTAACTCTTTCCCCCTCCAAGGATTTTAGCGGTGGCTCACTCCAGTGGGCAAGGATTCTTGGCTTTGATGATCATCAGTGCCAGATTGATCCTCCTACGGCCAAGGTGGCCCAACATAGCTCTTGGCGACTATGGCTTTGGGAAAGCCGACCTTTGACGCATGTCTAGTGGGACCTGGGAGTGGCAAGACCACTTCAGCCCGGAGAGCGTGACCACCCTTGTCTTTCACTACACGGTGGGGATGGATCACAGGATCCATAGTGGATGATGACTAATGAGATATGATTAAGAAGTTAATCACAAAGCATAGTGAGAGCAAGATGATGATAATGAAACACGCCTTGTTTTGCATCAGGTTCAGGCTTGTGGATACAAGGATTAGATCAATGCTAAGCATGGTTAGGTGAGAGTTTAGGTTCTAAAAGTGCTTCCCTTTAATTTGTGGATCTAGATTCCCTTTCTGTGTGCTCTGAGTCAACATTGGTGGCTAGTATTCAAGGCTTTTATCCACTTGCAGTAGGCGTGGTTTCCTTCACCTCTTGCTGGCTTTTACATTGCTTGGATTTACTATAAGGTGCACTCTTTTAAGGAAGCCAAGAGCTGGAGGTCTGCTTTGGAAAATAGGCAAGGGGCGGCGGCCTTGGTAGGGGACGACGGAGCGGCTGCCATGGAGTCATCCTGGGAGGGGACAGACCAAAGGAGCCGAACCTCGTCAAAAGCACAAAAGACTTTAAGGTTGGAAGTGTAGGGCGAATCTCAAGAGGACGAGGTGGTGGGGGAAGGAAGTAGAAGGGCAGGCAGAAGATAGGAAAGGGGCTGGAGAGGTTCTCGGGGGGAAAGGCGACAGCGGGAAGGTAGGGTCTATGAAGGGCTGGTGGACAAGGATGAGGAGGAGGCTAGGGTGCGGAGGGAGGCAACCACGGGAAGGCAACCAGACGGGCAGTGGCTAACAGGCAGGCGGGCGGGCGGGAGGTGAGGGCAGGTAGGCGGGAGCAGAAAGTGGGTGCGTGAAGGCATGCATGCGGGTGCTGATCTCCATGAGAGCTCTATCAAGCTTTGATCCTGGGAAGGAGTAAGTCTGCTTAATCTCCTCGATGGTGTGGAGTGTGTGGGTTTTGTAAGTGGCGATCCGAAAGTCTAGCCATCTGCAGCCGATCTTGCTGCCAGGGGTCCTGGAGGTAGAGCAGTGTGTGTTAGGATGCCAATAGATCCCCAACAACCCCCCCCCCCCCCCCTTTTCCCTTTTACATGCCCACTCATCAATGTAGAAATGATCCAGTCTGGCAAGGCTAGGACTCCATGGTTAAATCTAGAGAAAGAAAGGCTTTGTGCGGTGCAGCTCATTGTCGGCGATGCTAGGTGTCCTGTCCCTTGATGGTTGAAGTCGTGGTGTTGCCAAATGCTCTGGGGTATTTGTATGGTGATCTTGAGGTAAATGATCATAATTGTTATGTACCTAATACTAATCCTTGAGATTATGGCCTAATCTAGCAAGGTTAGGGGGGCCCCGAGATTAGGGAAAGTAGGCGGATATGGGT
Source organism: Cibotium barometz (assembly GCF_041138505.1). Classification (NCBI taxonomy): domain Eukaryota; kingdom Viridiplantae; phylum Streptophyta; class Polypodiopsida; order Cyatheales; family Cibotiaceae; genus Cibotium; species Cibotium barometz. Next base: position 30,421,094 of record NC_141064.1, on the reverse strand, counting down.
AGCTAAGGTTTATTATTGATAAATGCATGTGAACTGGCTATTTATGATTGGATGGTTATTTATAGCAACAATTATCATTATATAAGTGATGCGTGGGTTACTACTATCATGAGGGATTAACAGTCGTAGACCAGAGTAGTCATACTCCTGCTGTGGACATGGGGGATCATAGTTAGTCTTGCCGAGGGCCCGCCTGGGTAGGTTCTGGTGGTATGGGATGCCAGGGCTGATTTGACATGATATGTTGGAGTGAGCTTTAGCCCTTGGCTCAGGGGAGGTCTGTGGGACGTGGATTGTGGTTGAGTGGTGAGCTTGCCTGCACCCTTCTATATTGTTTGTACTAATCTTGTGTTTAGCCTGTGATTTAGGTCATTTTTTGGGAGGATCTTACAATAATGGTTGTGCGTGGTGGCCAGTATCTAGGTTGCAAGGGAGGATAATCCCTCCCATGTTGGCTGGGATGTTTCTACCTTCGGTTGGGTAGGGGTCTACCATGTTTGCTCCAATGGAGTCTGTTGCTGTTGATTTTCCTGGTGAGGGGGTGGGGTCCTTCCACCCTCCCAAGTTGGGTTTTGTTTTTTTGTTTTTTGTTTTTTTTTTCTTTTGGGCGGGGGGGTGGGGGGTGGTGGTGGTGTGTGTGTGTGTGTGTGTGTGTGTGTGCATGTAGGCTGAGGGATGCTTGGGCACACTGTTGGTACCTGCCGTTCACAATGCACATCCTGATATCTGCCCTCTTGACAATAAATCTCAAATTGTTTACATGTCAAGAGCCTTTACACATTTTCAGTTCAAGTGATTTGTAATTGCCCCTTTTCTATCGTCCAATGGCTTTGGAGCATGGGTACCTGTTCAAATCTAGGCAAAGCAGGGTCTTAAAAAAAGTTTGCATCAGTGAACTTTTTTCCCTATCCATATGTGCGTAGAGAGCCCCGCATGTAGATGGCGGTGTCTTCGGGAAGGCTTGAACCAAGGACCCCTCCCCCCCCCCCACACTTTTTGAGGGGGGTCAGCCCACTTGGACCCTAGTGTTGTGTCCATTGTGCAAGTTCTTTATGGTTTGTGGTTAAGTGGTTGTGGCCATGTTTAATGTTTAATATGCATTGATGGTATAAGAAAGTGTGTCAAAGGCCCTAGTCCCCGGGACGGTTCGGTTTCACTTATGGTACCACACTTTCTGTACCTTTTGAGAGTGGCAAAAGTCGAGCATGGTAGATGCACTTGCGCATAAATCTTGTCTTGTACTGTATGCATCTGGATGTGTGCAGGGAGAAGAGTGTTGTGTGAGTGCAGGTGTGTGCGGGCTAGCCTTAATCATGGCTGAGTCTATGGTGGTTTATTTATGAAGATTTGTCCACTAAGGTGGAGATAGATATCTTTATGCACATACCTACACCTACACTTGGGCAGTGATAAGTGAGGATGTATATAAAGTAGTCTATGTCATGCATGATAGATTTGATGATTTAAAGCTTTATAAGTAGACTGTCATGGAGTCAAGATCACACTTTGGTTTTCGTTAGGCTTGGAAATAACATGAACTGTCTATTGATAATTTGTACTTTTTAAATGGAAATAATTGTGGTCTTATGTACCATTTTGAAAGCTACAACAATATTTATGGCAATGCTCATCCTTGTATGATTTTTTTCACACTCAGAGCTCCTGACCCTGATGCAAAGCTGTTTCTTGCATCATCTGAGGGGAAACATCAAATAGGAAAGAATTTGGAGGGCAAGGACAATAATGAAGTGTTATTGATATCTAACAATGTCTCCGGCGGTTCTGAAAACTTGCTTGCCTGGCAATGTGAGACCTCATACGCTTCTAGATGTCAAGAATACAGTGTTCAGAAGAAGCTATTTAGTACCGAGGTAATGATGCTTTGCGATTTGATTAGGGTGTATAGCTCCTGACATGTACTAGTCATGATGAAGTGTTGGGATCAAGCTTAATTACTGTCGTGGATGTGTCCATGAAGTTTCAGTTTTCTGACCTTCCATTTGCAGAAGTCAGAAGAACAAGCTATCGCCCACACGGTATCAGGCTATAGCTGGCATTCTCTGGACGTGATAAACAGCTTACGTGTAAGGAGATTTCTGTCTGCTGGCCTGCTTACGGAAAAGA